>NC_057811.1:273606168-273906168 GCF_018294505.1 Triticum aestivum
CCCACATGGCGGCGTCTGATAGGCTCGGGCGGCGGCGGCGATTCGTCCGGCGGCGGCGGCGATTCGTCCGGCGGCGGCGGCGATTCGTCCGGCGGCGGCGGACGTGTCCGGTGGCGGCGGAGGGCGAATTTTTAGGGTTTGGACCCGGATTTCGGAGAGGAAGGTGTTTATATAGGTATAGGGAGCTAGGAGAGTCCAAATGAGGCACGGTTTTCGCCCACACGATCGTGATCGAATGACCGAGAGCATGGAAGGGCCTTAGATGGGTTATTGGGCTGTTTGGAGGGGTGTTTTGCTGCAACACACAAAAGGACTTTTGCGGTTACCCGGTTAACCGTTGGAGTATCAAACGACCTTCACGAGGAATATGGTCCTTCGGGCTTGACCGGGCTTCAGTGGCTTCATCAACACTTGCATGTAGTGATCTGTAAGCTCAGGTTCATGGTATATACAGCGAGCACCTTCAAGGGGAGGACTGACAGGCAGGGCATGAAGCAATTCATAGGCCGCTGCTTTGAAGTGAGTATTTTCTGTCATCCAGTCCAATACCCAAGAGTTCACATCTTCAACATTTCCTGTGATGTGCAGCATTGCATAGAACTGAAGAATTAGCTCTTCATTCCAATCACAAATGTCAGTGCAGAAGTTGAGCAGTCCAGCATCATGGAGAACGCTGAGGACTGGCGTGAAGCAAGGCAGTGATTCCATGTCCACGTGAGGAATATGCTCATGGTCGAAGACTTTGTCCTTGTTGAAAAGCAGCGAAGAATAGAAGTTGGCTTGGCAGGTAGTCAAGAAATGCTTCCTTCTAAGATGAGCAGAGTCATATGGGTTGTAATCCGTGAAGAACACATGCTCGTGGAAGAAGTCATCAGCCTTGAAGTTTTGCTTCTTGGAGAAAGGATCCTTCGGCTTGGGCTGAGGAGTGTAAGTCAATTGCATCACAACCTTAGGAATCGCAATCTCAGGAACCACGGGCTGAGGAATTTCAGTTTCTTCTTCCGTTGCAGCCTGGGTCTTCAATTCTTCAGCAGCAATTTCATCAGCACTAGTGGCTGGAATCTCTTCTGGAATGGAAGGAGTGGAGTGAGGTTCGGCAGAACCCATTCGAACTTCAGCATGCACTGGGGACTGGGGAATTTGTTGCAAAGGTGTAAACATGGGAGAGTTGGGGTGCTGACTTTCTCAGAAGTCATCATTTAGCACTGGTGTTGTGCTCCCAATGTCCACATCCTCATCTTCTTCACTTAATTCTTCAACGCCTGCCTCTTCAGCTGTGAACTGAGGCATGGGCGATGAGACAACTGGGGTTGAAGGGATTGTATCCACTTCAATTTATTCGTCCAGCTACTCTGAAGAAGCAGCAGAAGGAACATCTTCATCAGATCCGCTTGGGATCTCATAGTCTTCACCAAAAGGAACGAATTCCTTTGATTGCATGCTTGAGAATGGAACAGAATCAATAGGATTCTCAAAAGAGCTTGTCAATTTCTTCATCTTCTTCGGAGCTGAAGATTCTGATGAAGTTGATGATTTCCTTTTCTTCACTGTTGCATGCTCCGCAGCCTTGGTCTTCTTAGCTTCTGATGCAGAAGGAAGAATTGGGCTTGGTGTAGGTGCAGGAGGAGCTGAGGAAATTGGTTCATTTTCTTCAGGCACAACTGATGCAGTTGCCCTGGCATGGTCAGTTTCTTCAGGCACAGCGGTTGAAGCTTTAGCTAGCCTGACTAGTACTTCAGGCGCAACACTAGTGGTTGCCCTGGCAGTTTCATCAGCGGCTGGAATGCAGTCATCAGCCCTGGTACTCTCAGTTTCATCAGCAGCCTGATTTTCATCAGTGGTGCTGGCATGTTCTTCAGTAGGCTGAGCAGATGCCTCAGCCTGAGGAATTTTTTGTTGCGTTGGTGCTGCAACATTGGTAGTGAATTTCTCAGCTAACTTCACAAATCTGACCTTGGCTCCCAGCCAATCAGCACGGTATGCGTCAAATTCATTACTGAGGATTTTGATCTCAGATTGAACAGCCACAAGTTCATTAGTGGTCATCTTGACAACATTCTTCTTCAGAAAGCGCTCCTTCTTGTACTGCACTTTCTTCAACTGCCTGGCCTTCTCAAATTTCCATTTTTCTTCGCCTATGAAGGCGGTCAGCATGTGACTTTGGCCAAGAGTCAATTTGAAGTCGGGCATAGGAGTGTTGGGGTCCTTGTGCCAGAGATCAATGAAGTCAAGGATCAACTTTGGGTCCAAAAGCAGAGGTACATTTGTGCCTTTGGCTCTAGCGACCCTTTGCTGTCTGTCTCTGATGATCTCGAAGAGTTCCTCATCATCAGCTTCGTCTTCACTAGTCAGAACTTGGAAGGCAACCTGCTTCTTGTGAGGACTTGGTCGAGCACCTCGTCCAGCAGTGGCCTTAGTCTTTAGCAGAGTGGGTCCAGTTGAGGAATGCGGAGGTGCTGCCGAACTTGCAGAGGCTCCTGAGGCAATAGAGATGCTTGTTGGCACGAGGCGAGATGCACAGGTGCTGAGGATTTGGAAGGAGGAGCTGGGGACTTTGGAGGAGCCGGTGCAGCTTAAGGAATTTGCCATGAGGGCTTTGTGGAGCTGGGCCGTGAGGGCATTGCAGATGAGCTTGGTTGTGAGGACATTGGTGCAGTAGCCTTAGGCTTGTATGCGGGCTTCTTGGGCATAGCGTTCTTAGGCTTGCTAGCAGACGCCTCAACAGCAGCGGCAGCAGAATCTTCATTGAACTTCTTCACTGCTTCTTTTGCCATATTGGCCAGCTTGGCTTGACGCTTGGCCCATTCCTTTGGAAATTCTTCACCTCTTCTGATGCTTGAGGGATCAGCTTCTTGGCCAGGTGCCAATGGAGGTCTTGGGCATGGAGGACGTACTGCAAATTTCTTCATGTACACTGGAGTCACATATCTGTACTCCCTCCATTCCCGTGCCCATCTCCTCTATCCTTTGGATGCGCACCTTGTGCTGATTTTTGTTCTCCTTGCATACAGGGCCTCATCAAGAGTGCAATATTCATCATAGCTATCATCAGGAATCTCAAAAGTAGTGTTTGTTTCTGGTCTCTTTCCTCCCTTCTGAGGTTTCTTGTCGTCAGCCATTTTCTTTAGCTGAGGATTTTGAACGATTGAGTTCTCATATGAGGTGTGCAACTTTTCTTCGAGGAACGCTGCAAATGAGTTAAGTTGATGAGAACCTAGTGACTCAGTAGCGGACATGTGTACCTGTGAACAAAATATAGGTGCGAAGAATTTGGAGAGGTCATATGCATTCTCAGAAGTTTTTGCAATAATGAACAATTTTGAGGAATTTGACCAGATGAGTCTTGAGGAATTTCACTAAGCGTTCTTTGACTTAGGTTCCAGACTTGTACAGATTGAAAAACCACACAATTGAGGAATCTTGAAGAAAAATGTTGCTTAGGGAAACAGATCAAGAACAGATGTTATGTGAGGTGTTTAGTGTGTGAAGATTTGAAGAATAAACACCTTTTGAAGATTTTGTGGAAATCATCAGATTCAACAAGGGCTGTAAAAGTAACTTTTAATTACCCTTGACGAAGAACACGACGAACTATGAAGAGTAGATTTAGAAGTTCGTCAGTTCAGATCTTCCACGCCCTAACTTGGTAGAGGAAGACAACTACGGCGGCGGCGGAGTGAAGAAATCCGCGGCCGGCACGAGTACGACGGCGACGAGGTCGAGGCAGCGAAGCTCTTCCTCACCGGCGACGATGGAAGTAGCGGCGGCGCTAGGTTTTGAGAGCTAGAGCAAGGGAGTGAGGTCGAGCGGAGTAAAAACTGAGTGAGGAGGGTGAGGGGTATTTATAGCCGAGGTGAAAAACCGCTCGCCCGAGGAAATTGGACGAACGTGCCCCTGACCCTTCTCATTCGCGTGACATGTGTCACCCACGTACTAAGAGGTGGCGATCGTGCGAGATCGTGGGTGAATAGATAAATCCATCATGGAATGTGGAACGGTTTGAGCGGCAAAAGCCGAAAATTCAGAAATGGTAATTTTAATGTTTCGTTCGCAAATTCTTCAGCTGACAAGGACAGAGTGAAGATTTTGAACGAGTTTCAAATAGAACGCATATGAAGAATTTATGAATAGACTGGGTTGAGTTTAGCATAGAGGGGGAAGGGTCCGATCACATTCACTTAGAAGAAAACGCAACATGAAGAATTAGCAATAAGTGAATGTTGTAGAGGACATAAACTCATATAGCCAATGAAGAACAACAACGGAAAGAGTGAAGACATCTAAAAGTTGAAGAAATTGAGCAACTGAGGAATTAAAAAAACTCAAATTGAAGATTTTCAACTTTTGGTGGTGGCGTGACCCACCGTATAAGAATGATGATTTCAGACACCGCGTACAATTGTCGTAGGGCTCTGAGAATAAAATTCTTCTTTAATTTCTTCACACTTAGAGTGTTAGTCTTCATAGATTGAAGAAAAATGTTTCTTCGTGTGTTGCACATCTAAGTCATCAATTTTGCATAAGTGTTAGGATGTGTGTCCTTTTCAAAGGACATTCGAAGATTCTAGGATATTTAGATCACACTGCAACTTGCTAAATCTCTTCTCATCCAAGGGCTTTGTGAAGATATCGGCTAGCTGTTCTTCAGTCTTCACATGCTCAATAGAGATGTCGCACTTCAACACATGATCACGAAGAAAATGATGACAAATCTGAATGTGCTTTGTCTTCGAGTGCTGAACTGGGTTATGAGCAATCTTGATGGCACTCTCATTGTCACAGAAGAGAGGCACATTCTTCACGTTGACGCCGTAGTCCTTGAGGGTTTGCTTCATCCATAGCAATTGAGCACAGCAAGAACCAGCAGCAATGTACTGAGCTTCAGCAGTAGACAGTGATACGCAGTTCTGTTTCTTCGAGGACCAACAGACCAAGGATCGCCCGAGGAAATGGCATGTGCCTGATGTTGACTTGCGGTCCACACAATCACCAGCATAGTCAGAGTCTGAATATCCAATGAGATCAAAAGCCGATCCCTTGGGATACCATAATCCAAGTGTTGGTGTGTGAGCTAGATATCGAAGAATATGCTTCACAGCCTTATGGTGTGATTCCTTCGGTGTAGCTTGAAATCGGGCACACATACAAACACTAAGCATAATATCTGGCCTAGATGCACATAAATACAATAAAGAGCCAATCATGGAGCGGTATACCTTTTGATCGAAGTCAATACCATTTTCATCAGTGCATAGATGGCCATTTGTGGGCATAGGGATTTTGACGCCTTTGCAATCTTGCATGCCGAATTTCCTCAATACATCCTTGAGGTATTTCTCCTGAGATATGAAGATGCCATTGGGCTGTTAACAAATTTGAAGACCTAAGAAGAATTTCAATTCTCCCATCACAGACATTTGATATTCTTCACTCATCATATAGGCAAATTCATCACTGTAACGTTGGTCAGTACAGCCAAAGATCATATCATCAACATATATTTGGCACACGAATAATTCATCATCATAGGTTTTGGTGAAAAGAGTTGGGTCAAGTGAACCAGGTTTGAAGCCTTTCTTCATGAGGAATTCCTTCAAAGTATCATACCACGCCCGAGGGGCCTGCTTGAGGCCATAGAGGGCCTTATTGAGTCTGAAGACTTTGTCAGGATGCTTTGGATCTTCAAAACCTGGGGGTTGAGCAACATATACTTCTTCCTCAAGCTTACCATTGAGGAATGCACATCCATTTGATATAAGATGACATTATGATGATTAGCATAAGCAAGTAATATGCGAATAGCTTCAAGTCTAGCAACAGGTGCAAAAGTTTCATCAAAATCAATTCCTTCAACCTGTGTGTAGCCTTGAGCTACAAGTCGTGCCTTATTCCTCACAACAAGGCCATTTTCATCTTGCTTGTTGCGATAAATCCATTTTGTGCTGATGATATTGTGCTTGCAAGGGTCTGGACGTTTGACCAGTTCCCAGACATTGTTGAGCTCGAATCGATGTAATTCCTCTTGCATAGCTTGAATCCATTCAGGCTCCAGAAATGCTTCATCTACCTTAGTGGGCTCTGTCGGTGTCAAAACCGGCGGATCACGGGTAGGGGGTCCCGAACTGTGTGTCTAAGGTCGATGGTAATAGGAGATAGGGGACACAATGTTTACCCAGGTTCGGGCCATCTCTATGGAGGTAATACCCTACTTCCTGCTTGATTGATCTTGATGAATATGAGTATTACAAGAGTTGATCTACCACGAGATCGTAATGGCTAAACCCTAAAAGTCTAGCTTGTATGACTATGGTAATGAGTATATCCCCCCTCCGGACTAAGTCCTCTGGTTTATATAGACACCAGGAGGATCTAGGGTTACACAAGGTCGGTTACAAAGAAAGTAATCTACATGTTTGGTCGCCAAGCTTGCCTTCCATGCCAAGGAGAGTCTCATCTGAACACGGGTGCAGTCTTCAGTCTTTGTATCCTCATAGCCCATCAGTCCGGCCCATGGCTAACAGGCCGAACGCCCGAGGACCCCTTAGTCCAGGACTCCCTCAGTAGGCCCCGAACCAGTCTTCAATGTCGAGGTGTTCGGCGCGCAGATTGTCTTTGGCATTGCAAGGCGGGTTCCTCCTCCGATGACTTCCAAGTAATGTATTCGGCCTTTAATTCAATGCCGCACCCCTCGGCTTCTGTGCATCGATGACTTCAGCTTCCACGTGTCGAATGAATGCGGAAGGTCAGGGTATTTTTGCAAATAACACCCCGGCCATGCAAGAAAGAGCATCTATTTAAAGAGATTGGATCTCAGATCCATTTGGCACCACGCGGAGAGAATCCTCAGAGATTGCTAGGAAAGACCATTCCAACATGGCCAGCATTCCCAACTCCTCCTCCCATTCTGACCCAAAGAAAGGCAAGTGGGAGAGGTGCTCTGTGTCCCACAATCAATTGGCGAAGTTGCAAACGCAGGGATTTCTTCCCCCTGCAGATCTGGTCCCCGTTCGAGCATGGTTGGCCTCCTTTAATGCTGAGACCCAGGCGGAGGACTTCCCCAATCCATCCGGGGGGAGCGAGTATGTTTCATCCCTTATCTGCTAAGAGGCGTCGGATTCCAATTCATCCGTTCCTCCGAGGGCTTCTGGAATATTATGGCCTCCAACTGCACAACTTTACTCCCGCCTCTATCCTGCACATTGTGGGTTATGTTGCTTTATGCGAACTACTTCTGGGTATTGAGGCCCATTTTGAACTGTGGAGAAAGTTGTTCTGTCTTGGTCCGCACAACCACGAGGGGTCAATATTTGAAGTGGGCGGAGCCGAAATATGGCGCAACGCCGATACCGGATACCTGTCCGGCACACCAAGGAAGGCATCTAAAGAATGGCCTTCCGAATGGTTCTACATTGAGGACGTCGCACTTCCCGGCCCAGTTCGGAAGGGTCTTCCTAATTTTGCAAGCGTTCCGTTAAAGAAACGCCACAATTGACGTCCCCGGAGTCTTGAAGAGGATGATAATGCGAAAGTTGGTCAGCTCATGAGCAAGATAAAGACGCTCGCTCAGTCCGGACTAACAATGGTTGAGGTAATGGCGACCTCAATAGTGCGAGGGGTTCGGTGACTTCAATACAGAGGGCTCCCAATGTGGCACTATAGTGGGGAGGACGACGCCTCCCGCTGTGGTCGGAAAGGTCCGGACACCCCCGCCGCTCTGGCCAAGATACAGGTCGGGCTGTTTAAAGGGGAGGAGGAGGAATTCCTTCGCATCAAGCGCAGAGATGGATACTCTATGTATGACCCTCCCAGCTGGGTAAGTCCTGACCCTCTGATTTTACTCATTCCGTTTTCCGAGTCATCTTTAATGAAGTCTTAATCCGTCTATTTATAATAGCACTGGCGAAAAATCACCAAGGGGCTTCACAGCCCCGCCCCACAGCCAAAGAACCACAACCAGGAGCTAGATCCTGGGTTTGAAGAGGACCCGGGTAAATTCGTGGTACTTGCGGAAGGGGTGTTTTACCAGGCGAGCTACGATGGCATGGAAGTGGCCATTATCGCCAATTATCCCGGTCTTCTTCCTGCTTCCCACGTAAGTCATCAAGAGAAATCCCCCCTAAAAAAGTTTCCTCGCACTGCCTCACCCACTGCACTGTCTCAAGCTCTAAAGGGGAGGCGTTCGGCATGTCATGCTACCCCGGGGGCGACTCCAAAGAGAGCGACTCCTGCGCCGAGCAAGGCCTCTAAAAGGAAGACCAGTGAAGACATGGTCCGGCCTTCATCGAAGAGGTATCGATTTGAAAGTACGCTTCAGTAGTCACATCCATCTGTGACTGTTATGTTTGTCATGTATCAGGAAAAAGGTTCACCGAACTATGTCCGGGAATCCGGCCAGTCGTACTCCCAACAGCCGAGGTGCGGACTCTGTCGGAGAGACGGGGCCGATACGGGAATGACACCGGACTGTCCTTCGGCCGAGGGCTCGGAAGATATGTTCGTCACCAACTAGGAAGTGGAGACCGCCATGAATCATCGGCGCCGGAGGCCGTTTTACAGGACTTCGCTTCTCAAAAGATGTGTTTGATGCCTTCAGCTCGGCTGACGCATACGTCCGAGCTGCTCGAGATGGGCTGGGCAGAGCCACAAAGCAGCATTTAACGGATGTGCAGGTAAGGTTTCTTTTGTCCGAATAGGATAGCCATATGCTAGTAGCCCCCGAGACTGAAAGCAGTTGGCACAAGTTATTTAAGGATCGTTGTATGACCAGGTTCTTACGAAGAAGAACAACCTGCTAGCTCAAGAACTGGAGCAGTGTCGGACACAGCTAAATGCTGCTACTGCCGAACTGGTAAAGTCCAAGAAGGCATCCTCTGGTGATGTTCCCCTCCATCGAGGAATAACAATTATATACGAGTTGTGCTAATACTGTTGCTTATTTCACAATAGGATCATCAGATCAACTGGAGGATAAGTTGAAAACCGCTCAAGCGGGAAAGAAAGATGCAAAAAGACTAAATGCCGCAGGCGAGCGTGTTCTGACCCTAGTCAGAGAGGAGAAAAACAAACTCCAGGATTCAAACACCAAACTGGGCGAAGAACTGAAAGATGTGCGAGCCCAGCTAGCCGACTCCGTGAAGGAGAATAAGAAGCTGCGAGGCGGCATATTCAGTATGTGGCCGAATTTACCTTATAACAATTTGGAGGTTAAAGTAGCTCATATAGCTATGATTGCAGGTATGTTGATGGGCCGTCCCGAAGAGGAGGTGTCCGGATCATCAAGTGATCTTCTGCAAGGGCTATCGCAATTGCACGAGCAAGCTCGGCAGGCAATGCGGAGTGTGGCCAAGGCCTTATGGACATCCGGCTCCCCTCCAGGGAGTATGGAGGAGCTTGTAGAGCTATTCAAGGGAGCGCGGCGGCGTATCCGACTATGGAAGATATCGGCCTGCCGAGAGGGTGCGCGAGAGGCCTGGGCCATGGTGAAAACGCAGTATACCAAGTTGGATCCAAATCACATGGCCCGGGTCAAACCGCTAGGGTCAAATGGGGAAGAAATTCCCGTTAGTTTAGCATATGAACAAGTAGAGGTGGCCGCTAGATATTCCCAACAGGAGTTAGACCGCCTGTTGGACGGTATAGAGGAGGAAGTTTTGAGTCCTAAGTGACTATTACTTTCCTTCTAGCTGGATTGTAAAACGATTGTCATGGCCGACCTTTTCGCTTCGACCTCTTGACCCGAAGGTGCGGAGTGTTTTCCGAATACCTGAGCGGCAAAACAAACCGGGGTATGTGGGAAAACTAGGCGTAGGGGTCATAGTTGCTTGAACAGACAAGTTGTATCCGGCTAGTTATGTTATATTACATCAAAATTGTAAGAAACATCTTCCAGAGAGAATAGTTCCGTTAAGGGTTCCTTTCCCTGGGTGTGCATGCATCGATGTGCATGTCCGGACTGTGATGAAGAAATCACAATGTGTATAGCTTCTGGGGGTTCACGATGGAACGAATGCAGAAACACCTTTGGTTCACCGACCGGATATTCCCTTAAGAATGCTAGCTTTCGGCTTCACCCAGTCTGAGGTACACATCCGGATGACCCGGCAGTAACAATCGCAGAGGTGCTCCCTTTATGCCCTAGCCGAACTAACGGGGATGTAGGGCATAAGCACAAGAGCCAGGCAACCCAGCTTGGCCAAAACTTAAGTCATATTGATGCATATAATGGTGAAGAAAAGGTACATGTGGGAGAAAACGCATATGTGATGAGCTTGATGCTCGGAAAATAATAATAGCAAGCTTCTGTCCAAGAAGCCCCCAGGTATAATAGACGTACATACTTGGAGATGTATGCGTCAGGGGTGCACGGTCTAACCGCACGAAAGCTTTTAAGGCTAAAGAGAAAAAACGAAAAGAGAGAAAAAATGATGCAAGAAAAAAAAGGGGGAAGGAGACGAACAAAGAGTTCGGCGCTAGGCATAGAATCTTCGGAGTGTGGCCGCGTTCCAGGGGTTTGGCTCTAGTCGATTGTCTGACGCATCACGCAAGCGGTACGCCCCTCCGGTAAGAACCTCACCGATGATGAAGGGACCCTCCCACTTGGGCTTGAGTTTGTTCTTTTTCTTCTCCGGCAGGCATAGAACGAGTTCGCCGACGTTATAAGTTTTGGCCCGCACTTCTCTGCTTTGATACCTGCGAGCCTGCTGTTGATAAAATGCGGAACGGGCTTTTGCGACGTCGCGCTCCTCCTCCAGGGCATCTAAGCTGTCCTGCCGATCGAGCTCGGCCTCTTTCTCTTCGTACATGCGCACTCGAGGTGAGTCATGAATAATGTCGCAGGGTAGCACTGCCCCTGCATCGTACACCATGAAGAAAGGTGTGTATCCGGTAGTGCGATTGGACGTGGTCCGCAGCCCCCAGAGTATGGAGTCGAGCTCCTCAACCCATTGCTTGTATGATTCTTTCAAAGACCGCACTACTCTAGGCTTAATGCCTCCCATAATAAGACCATTGGCTCTTTCGACTTGACCGTTTGTCTGTGGGTGGTAGACAGAGGCGTAATCGAGCTTGATGCCCAGATTAGCGCACCAGGTTTTCACTTCGTCGGTTGTGAAGTTGGAGCCGTTATCGATGATGATACTGTGTAGAACACCATAACGGTGTACGACGCCGGATATGAATTCTATCACCGTCCCGGACTCGGCCGTTTTAACTGGTTTGGCCTCTATCCACTTAGTGAATTTATCCACCATGACCAGCAGATACTTTTTCTTATGGCTTCCTCCTTTAAGGGGTCCAACCATATCCAGTCCCCAGACCACAAAAGGCCAAGTGATGGGGATTGTTTGTAGGGCAGTGGGGGGCATATGGCTTTGGTTGGCAAAGAGTTGGCATCCGACGCAACGTTGGACAAGGTCCTGTGCATCTGCTCGGGCCGTTGGCCAAGAAAACCCTTTATGGAAGGCCTTGCTAACAAGGGCCCGAGCTGCGGCATGGTGCCCGCCGAGACCGGCATGAATCTCAGCCAAGAGCTTCCGCCCCTCCTCCTCGGATATACATCTTTGAAGGACTCCGGTAGCGCTTTTCTTATAGAGTTCTCCGTCGTGAACCTTGTAGGCCTTCGAACGCCGGACAATGTGGCGGGCCTCATTCTGATCCTCAGGAAGTTCCTTCCTATTAAGGTAGGCCAAGAAGGGTCCGGTCCATGGGGCAATGACTGCCATAATGAGATGTGTCGTTGGTGTTATTTTGATGGCTGAGCCTCCAATGATATCGGTGTGTTTGGAATCTGGGGGTGTGTTCGGATCCGGACTAGTGTTGCCGCTTTCCTCCTGCCACACCACGGATGGCTTAAAAAGCCTTTCCAGAAAGATATTAGGTGGGACGGGGTCGCGCTTGGCGCCGATATGAGCAAGAACGTCCGCCGCTTGATTACTTTCATGGGCCACGTGATGGAACTCGAGCCCCTCGAACCGAGCCGACATTTTTAGGACAGCATTACGATAAACTGGGATCTTTGGATCTTTGGCATCGAACTCTCCATTTATTTGAGATATTGCGAGGTTTGAGTCCCCGCGCACTTCCAGGCGTTGTATGCCCATGGAGACGGCCATCCGGAGACCATGTGATGTCTACTACACAACCTTCTTCTTGTAGACGTTGTTGGGCCTCCAAGTGCAGAGGTTTGTAGGACAGTAGCAAATTTCCCTCAAGTGGATGACCTAAGGTTTATCAATCCGTGGGAGGCATAGGATGAAGATGGTCTCTCTCAAACAACCCTGCAACCAAACAAAGAGTCTCTTGTGTCCCCAACACACCCAATACAATGGTAAATTGTATAGGTGCACTAGTTCGGCGAAGAGATGGTGATACAAGTGCAATATGGATGGTAGATATAGGTTTTTGTAATCTGAAAATATAAAAACAGCAAGGTAACTAATGATAAAAGTGAGCACAAACAGTATTGCAATGCTAGGAAACAAGGCCTAGGATTCATACTTTCACTAGTGCAAGTTCTCTCAACAATAATAACATAATTGGATCATATAACTATCCCTCAACATGCAACAAAGAGTCACTCCAAAGTCACTAATAGCGGAGAACAAACGAAGAGATTATTGTAGGGTACGAGACCACCTCAAAGTTATTCTTTCTGATCGATCTATTCAAGAGTCCGTAGTAAAATAAGCTATTCTTTCCATTCGATCTATCATAGAGTTCTTACTAGAATAACACCTTAAGACACATATCAACCAAAACCCTAATGTCACCTAGATACTCCAATGTCACCTCAAGTATCCATGGGTATGATTATAAGATATGCATCACACAATCTCAGATTCATCTATTCAAATCAACACAAAGTACTTCAAAGAGTGCCCCAAAGTTTCTACCGGAGAGTCAAGACGAAAACGTGTGCCAACCCCTATGCATAAGTTCACGAGGACACGGAACCCGCAAGTTGATCACCAAAACATACATCATGTAGATCACGTGATATCCCATTGTCACCACAGATAAACACATGCAAGACATACATCAAGTGTTCTCAAATCCTTAAAGACACAATCCAATAAGATAACTTCAAAGGGAAAACTCAATCCATTGCAAGAGAGTAGAGGGGGAGAAACATCATAAGATCCAACTATAATAGCAAAGCTCGCAATACATCAAGATCGTACCACCTCAAGAACACGAGAGAGAGAGAGAGAGATCAAACACATAGCTACTGGTACATACCCTCAGCCCCGAGAGTGAACTACTCCCTCCTCGTCATGGAGAGCGCCGGGATGATGGAGATGGCCACCGATGAAGGATCCCCCCTTCGGCAGGGTGCCCGAACAGGGTCCCGATTGGTTGGTGGCTACAGAGGCTTGCGGCGGCGAAACTCCCGATCTATTCTGCTCCCCGAAGTTTTTAGGGTATATGGATATATAGGCGAAAGAAGTCGGTCAGGGGAGCCACAAGGGGCCCACGAGGGTGGGGGGCGCGCCCAGAGGGGCAGGCGCACCTCCCTGCCTCATGGCCACCTCAAAGCTTCCTTGACTTCAACTCCAAGTCTCCTGGATCACGTTTGTTCCAAAAATCACGCTCCCGAAGGTTTCATTCCGTTTGGACTCCATTTGATATTCCTTTTCTGCGAAACACTGAAACAAGGGGAAAAACAGAAACTGGCACTGGGCTCTGGGTTAATAGGTTAGTCCCAAAAAAAAATATAAAAGTGCATAATAAAGCCCATAAACATCCAAAACAGATAATATAATAGCATGGAACAATCAAAAATTATAGATACGTTGGAGACGTATCAGCATCCCCAAGCTTAATTCCTGCTCGTCCTCGAGTAGGTAAATGATAAAACAGAATTTTTGATGTGGAATGCTACCTAACATATTTATCAATGTAATCTTCTTTACTGTGGCAAGAATATTCAGATCCATAAGATTCAAGACAAAATTTTAATATTGACATAAAAATAATAATACTTCAAGCATACTAACTAAGCAATCATGTCTTCTCAAAATAGCATGGCCAAAGAAGGTTCATCCCTACAAAATCATATAGTTTGGTCATGCTCCATTTTCGTCACACAAGAATGCTCTCATCATGCACAACCCCGATGACAAGCTAAGCAATTGTTTCATACTTTCGTAATCTCAAACTTTTTCAACCTTCACGCAATACATGAGCGTGAGCCATGGATATAGCACTATGGGTGGAATAGAATATGATAATGGGGGTTGTGTGGAGAAGACAAAAAAAGTGAAAGTCTCACATTGACGCGGCTAATCAACGGGCTAGGGAGATGCCCATCAACTGATGTCAATGCAAGGAGTAGGGATTGCCATGCAACGGATGCACTTGAGCTATAAATGTATGAAATCTCAACAAAAGAAACTAAGTGGGTGTGCATCCAACTTGCTTGCTCACGAAGACCTAGGTCATTTGAGGAAACCCAACGTTGGAATATACAAGCCAAGTTCTATAATGAAAAATTCCCACTAGTATATGAAAGTGACAAAACAAGAGACTCTCTATCATGAAGATCATGGTGCTACTTTGAAGCACAAGTGTGGAAAAAGGATAGTAGCATTGTCCCTTCTTTTTTTTGGGCCTTCCCTTTTTTTTATTTGGCCTTTCTCCCTTTTTTTATTTGGCCTTTCTTTTTTTATTTGGCCTTTCTTTTTTTCTTTTTTTATTGGGACAATGCTCTATTAATGATGATCATCACACTTCTACTTATTTACAACTCAATGATTACAACTCGATACTAGAACAAAACATGACTCTATATGAGTGCCTCCGGCGGTGTACCGGGATGGCAATGAATCAAGAGTGACATGTATGAAAATTATGCATGGTGGCTTTGCCACAAATATGATGTCAACTACATGATCATGCAAGGCAATATGACAATGATGAACCGTGTCATAATAAACGAAATGGTGGAAAGTTGCATGGCAATATATCTCGGAATGGCTATGGAAATGCCATAATAGGTAGGTATGGTGGCTGTTTTGAGGAAGATATAAGGAGGTTTATGTGTGATAGAGCGTATCATATCACGGGGTTTGGATGCACCGGCGAAGTTTGCACCAACTCTCGAGGTGAGAAAGGGCAATGCACGATACCTAAGAGGCCAGCAATGGTGGAAGGTTGAGAGTGCGTATAATCCATGGACTCAACATTAGTCATAAAGAACTCACATACTTATTGCAAAAATCTACAAGTCATCAAAAACCAAGCAGTACGCGCATGCTCCTAGGGGGATAGATTGGTAGGAAAAGACCATCGCTCGTCCCCGACCGCCACTCATAAGGATGACAATCAAAAAACACCTCATGTTTCAAATTTGTCACACAACGTTTACCATATGTGCATGCTACGGGACTTGCAAACTTCAACACAAGTATTTCTCAAATTCACAACTACTCAACTAGCACAACTTAAATATCACTATCTTCATATCTCAAAACAATTATCAAGCCTTCTCATAGTATTGAATGCACTTTATATGAAAGTTTTTATTATATCCCTCTTGGATGCCCATCATATTAGGACTAAATTCATAACCAAAGCAAATTACCATACTGTTTAGGACTCTCAAAATAATATAAGTGAAGCATGAGAGTTCATCTATTTCTTCAAAAAAATCCACCGCCGTGCTCTAAAAGATATAAGTGAAGCACTAGAGCAAACAACAAAGTACTCCGAAAGATATAAGTGAAGATCAATGAGTAGTCGAATAATTATGCAACTATGTGAAGAGTCTCTAACATTTAAGAATTTCAGATCTTGGTATTTTATTCAAACAGCAAGTAAAACAAAAGAAAATAAAATGACGCTCCAAGCAAAACACATATCATGTGGTGAATAAAAATATAGCTCCAACTAAAGTTACCGATGGATGAAGACGAAAGAGAGGATGCCTTCCGGGGCATCCCCAAGCTTAGGCTCTTGTTTATACTTGAATATTACCTTGGGGTGCCTTGGGAATCCCCAAGCTTAGGCTCTTGCCACTCCTTATTCCCTATTCCATCGAATCTTTACCCAAAACTTGAAAACTTCACAACACAAAACTTAACAGAATACTCGTAAGCTCCGTTAGTATAAGAAAATAAAACCACCACTTACATACTGTTGTGAACTCATTATTTATTTATATTGGTGTAATATATACTGCATTCCAACTTCTCTATGGTTCATACCCTCCGATACTACTCATAGATTCATCAAAATAAGCAAACAACACATAGAAAACAGAATCTGTCAAAACCAGAACAGTCTGTAGTAATCTGTATCAAACATATACTTCTGGAACTCCAAAAATTCTGAAATAAATTGGTGGACCTGAGGAATTTGTCTAGTAATCATCTGCAAAAATAATCAACTAAATAGCACTCTCCAGTAAAAAGGTTTAGCTAATCTCGTGAGGACTAAAGTTTCTGTTTTTTACAGCAAGATCATAAAGACTTCACCCAAGTCTTCCCAAAGGTTCTACTTGGCGCAAACACTAATTAAAACATAAAACCACATCTAACAAGAGGCTAGATAGATTATTTATTACTAAACAGAAGCAAAAGGCAAAGAACTAAAATAAAATTGGGTTGCCTCCCAACAAGCGCTATCATTTAATGCCCCTAGCTAGGCATGATGATTTCAATGATGCTCACATAAAAGATAAGAATTGAAACATAAAGAGAGCATCATGAAGAATATGACTAGCACATTTAAGTCTAACCCACTTCCTATGCATAGGGATTTTTTGAGCAAACAACCTATGGGAACAATAATCAACTAGCATAGGAAGGCAAAACAAGCATAACTTCAAGATTTTAAGCACATAGAGAGGAAACTTGATATTATTGCAATTCCTACAAGCATATATTCCTCCCTCGTAATAATTTTCAGTAGCATCATGAATGAATTCAACAATATAACCATCACATAAAGCATTCTTTTCATGATCTACTTGCATAGAAATTTTATTACTCTCCACATAAGCAAATTTGTTCTCATGAATAATAGTGGGAGCAAACTCAACAAAATAACTATCATGTGAAGCATAATCCAATTGAAAACTAAAATCATGATGACAAGTTTCATGGTTATCATTATTCATTATAGCATACATGTCATCACAATAATCATCATAGATAGCAACTTTATTCTCATAATCAATTGGAACCTCTTCCAAAATAGTGGATTCATCACCAAATAAAGTCATGACCTCTCCAAATCCACTTTCATCAATATAATCATCATAAATAGGAGGCATGCTTTCATCATAATAAATTTGCTCATCAAAACTTGGAGGACAAAAAATATCATCTTCATCAAACATAGCTTCCCCAAGCTTGTGGCTTTGCATATCATTAGCATCATGGATATTCAAGGAATTCATACTAACAACATTGTAATCATGCTCATCACTCAAATATTTAGTGCCAAACATTCTAATGCATTCTTCTTCTAGCACTTGAGCACAATTATGGGAATCCTTATTTTCACGAAATATATTAAAAAGATGAAGCGTATGAGGCAAACTCAATTCCATTTTTTGTTTTTTTTATAATTAAACTAGTGATAAAACAAGAAACTAGAAGATTCGATTGCAAGATCTAAAGGTGTACCTTCAAGCACTCACCTCCCCGGCAACGGCGCCAGAAAAGAGCTTGATGTCTACTACACAACCTTCTTCTTGTAGACGTTGTTGGGCCTCCAGGTGCAGAGGTTTGTAGGACAGTAGCTGAGGGAGTCCTGGATTAGGGGGTCCTCGGACAGCCGGACTGTATACTTTGGCCGGACTGTTGGACTATGAAGATACAAGATTGAAGACTTCGTCCCGTGTCCGGATGGGACTCTCCTTGGCGTGGAAGGCAAGCTTGGCAATTCGGATCTGTAGATCTCCTCCCTTGTAACCGACTATGTGTAACCCTAGCCCCCTCCGGTGTCTATATAAACTGGAGGGTTTAGTCCGTAGGACAACAATAATCATAATCATAGGCTAGCTTCTAGGGTTTAGCCTCTACGATCTCGTGGTAGATCAACTCTTGTAATACTCAAATCATCAAGATCAATCAAGCAGGAAGTAGGGTATTACCTCCATCGAGAGGGCCCGAACCTGCACAAAAAAGAAGACACATCCGTGACATTTTGGGCTGAACGAAAAAAATTCTGTCATACATATGACACTTCTATGACGATAATTGTGACAAAACCCGATATCATCATAGATGTGGTGGGCTCCTACTTCTATGACAAAAAATAATGACAGAAAGTGGGCTTTTCGTCCTGGGCGGGCCGGAGACGCAGCTGCATGACATTCTTTGGGCCATCCATGACGGAAAAAAACATGGTAGAAGTGAGGGCGAGGAAAATTTCGGGGAGTTCCCGGTTACGGTGGGAGGTCAGGGGCCGAGTGATGTGCGTTTCTCTCGTACACGTACGCGCGTGTGTGCGAGGCGTTGGCTCTAACTAAACCCGAGCGAGGCATTGGGCTCTAACTGAACCCGAGCGATTGCACTGTAGGCTACACGTTACTGAACCCGAGCGATCGATCGATGGCTGTTAACTGAACCCGATCGAGCGATTCCTTCGCTACTGCTGCTAACTGAAGCCGGTCGATGCTGCCTCTGTATGAACAGTGAGCGTTGCTGGGGGGGTTTGGATGAACAGTTCCCGGTGGGGGTGGATGAACAGGACCCCGTGGTGTTGCCTCTGGATGAACAGGACCCTGATCGATCGAGCCGGTTGGGGCTGGATGAACAGGACCCCGTGGAGGGCAGGATGAACAGGACCACCCCATGGAGGGCAGAATGAACAGTAGACGGTGGAGGGCAGGATGAACAGTAGCCCGTGAAGGGGTGGTTGAACAGGAGCCCGTGGAGAGGGCTGGTTGAACAGTAGCCGGTGGAGTTGCGCGTGGTGGAGGCTGGATGAACAGGAGCCCGTGGATGAACAGTCGCAGGTGGAGGCTGGAGGAGGTCGACAGTGGATGAACAGTAGCCCGTGGAGTCTGGAGGGGGTCGACGGTGGAGATGAACAGTATCCCGTGGAGTCCCGTTTTGCGGTACGCCACACCCCTCCCGATGAACAGGACCCCCGTTTCGACCGTAGCGCTCCAACACAAGTCTGTTTCCTCCGTTTTGCGGTACGCCACACCCCTCCCGATCAACAGGACCCCCGTTTCGACCGTAGGAGGTCTGTTTCCTCCGTTTTGCGGTACGCTAGACCCCTCCCGATGAACAGGATCCCGTTTCAAACGTGGTCGGTCGAACACCAGGCCGTTTCCCCTGTTCTGCGGTACGCCAGGCCTCGTTTCCATCGGCTGTTCCGTCCAAGCCCTCCCGATGAACACGACGACGCATTTCATTCCGACCCAGCCGGTTGGCTCCTCATGAACATGACGATGATGCTGTTTCTCCATTCCGACCCAGCCATGTACACGAGCCCTGGCCGTACGTATGCGCGAGTAGGCGTTCGAGACCCCGCCCATATGTACACATATGTGGCCGTATTTTCTTTCTTGCACCCTGGCCGCTGTACGTACGTGTACATGCTACGTGCGCGCCTCTACTACGACACGTACGCGCCTCTACTACGACACGTGCGTGCCTCTACATCCACCAGTATATATGTACGTGCACGTTCGCGACCAGAATGACAATGCTACGTACACTTCAACCAGGCGGGTCCCGACTGTCAGGCACTTCCTTGCCTGCGAAGATGTAGCTGGTGGGTCCCAGCAGTCAGGGGGCGAATCGTTTTTTTTGCCCGGACGCACTTCCTTGCGTGCGAAGATGTAGCTGGTGGGTCTCAGCAGTCAGGGGGAAACGTTTTTTCGCGAAATACAGTGGCCCGTCCGGTGGGTCCCAGCTGTCAGGTGGAGGAATAATTATTTTCCGTGTAATAAGGAGGCACTTCCTTGCTGCGGCCGTCAACCCAGCTGTCAGCCTCTCCACGTACAGTCCACGTCCGATGGAAGTCGTTCCTTGACCACGTTGACCACGCCGCGCCAAGATCACCAGGGCGGTGGACGACGGCGAGGCCTAGGAAGGGGACGACGGGGAGCCGGGGAAGACGCGGCAGTGGAAGCCCGCGCGGGGAGGAGTATGAGGGTTCACTGGTTCGGCTGTGGTGTGAGGCTGTCGTCGCCGCAGGGCCTGGCCAGCGATGGGAATAGTAGGGGGCGGTGAGGCCTCCGCGGCAGCACAGCTGGCCACGGGAGGCAGGAGCATGCGGCACGACCGGCGCTGCTTTGGGCGGCTGGAGCAAGAAGACCAGAGGTTGAAGAAGCATTACGGCCGTTGGATGGACATCGTACGGTCACTGGAGCTAGAATCGTGCATATTGACTAAGTTGACAAATCCCTCCGTCCCCGTCAACTTAGTAGGCCCACAAGTCAGCCTGCCACTATACTGGGTCCTAGCTAACAGGGGGAGTATTCATTTTTTTGTGCATAATAAGGAGGCACTTCCTTGCGTGCGAAGATATAGCTGATGGGTCCGAGTTGTCAGCGGCGGTAACGTTTTCTCGCGAAATAAAGAGGCCCTTTCGGTGGGTCCCTGATGTCAGGTGGAGGAATCATTATTTTGCGCGTAATAAGGAGGCATTTCCTTGTGTGCGGCCGTGGACCCAGCTGTCGGCCTCTCCACGTACAGTCCACTTCAGATGCATGTCGGTCGTTGACCATGTTGACCAGGCCGCGCCGAGACCACCAGGGTGGTGGACGACGGCGAGGCCTAGGAAGGGAACGACACGGAGGCAGGGAAGACTCGGCAGTTGTTTCCCACGCGGAGGGGAGTACGACTGTACGAGGGTTTACCGGTTCGTCTGCCGTCGCCGGAGAATAACAGCAGGTGTGGGTGAGTAGAGGGATGGCTAGGCCAGCGATGGGAGTACGGTGGGGCGGTGAGGCCTGCGCGGCAGCAGAGCCGGCCACGGGGAGGAGGGAGCAGGCAGTCCCGCCGGCGCTTGTTTGAGCGGCTGGAGCGGGAAGAGCAGAGATTGAAGAAGCACGACGGCCGTTGGATGGACATCCAACAGTCAGTGCTTGTGCGTCAACCTTTTTTTTAGGAAAGCCTCAAATCTGTGGAAAACAGCATACAGCCCATCTGCCATTATTTCTAAAAATTTACAGCCCATTTGCTAATTATTAAGGTTTTTTGGAGCCCATATTCTTTTTGTTAGCATTACAGACCATATTGTGGCCACGGCTAAAAAATTATACGAAATTTTGCATATTTCGGTGCGGTCCGAACTGTTTTTAATCCCGAAATTTCGACTCACATTCAAACTGATTTTAAAAATAAATGTATATCCATATAAATCCAAACAATTCTCCTCGCATAAAAATTAATGTAATTTAAAATCTCGAAATGAAAAAAAAGATATTTGAAACTAATTGCCGGTTTGATGTGTTTAAAAAATGTACAACCCATTTCTCATTACTGATGGGCCTTTTTCTCGGCCAGCCGAATGAAAGCTCTCCTCGTCTTGAAAGATTTGCAGCCCAACAGGCCTGACAAAGCGACTTACTTGGCAAATCACAAAAAAACTGGGCTGTGGCCGTGGACCCAGCTGTCAGCCTCTCCACATACAGTACTCTTTCGATGGAATGTCGTTGACCACGTTGACCACGCCGCGCTGAGAGCACCAAGGCGGTGGACGACGGCGAGGCCTAGGAAGGGGATGACGCGGAGCCGGGGAAGACGCGGCAGTGGGTGCCCACGCGGAGAGGAGTACGAGGGTTCACTGGTTCGGCTGCGGTGTGAGGCTGCCGTCGCCGCAGGGCCTGGCTAGGGGTGGGAGTAGTAGGGGGCGATGAGGCCTCGACGGCAGCACAACCGGCCATTGGAGGCAGGAGCAGGCGGTCTTCCCGGCGCTGGTTTGGGCAGCTGGTGCAAGAAGAGCAGCGATTGAAGAAGCGGCAGGACCGTTCGATTCAAATCCAACGGTTACTGCTGCTAGAATCGTTTGTTGACTAAGTTGACAAGCCCTGCGTACGCGTCAACTTAGTAGGCCCACAGGTCAGCCTCCCAACCAATGCGCACCAGATGTCAGTGGGAGGAATCATTTTTTTCGTGTAATAAGGAGGCAGTTGATTGCGTGCGGCCAGGCCAGCGGAGGGAGTAGGGTGGGCCGGGGAAGCCTGCGCGGCATCACAGCGGGCCATAAGAGGAGGGAGCAGGCAGTCCCGCCGGCGCTAGTTTAGGCGGCTGGAGCAGGAAGATTAGAGATTGAAGAAGCACGTCGGCCGTTGGATGGACATCTAACAGTCACTGCTGCTAGAATCGTGTGTTCACTGACAAAGCCTTGCGTAAACAAGTCAGCCTTGAAATATGTGGCGTGTACAGCCCATTTGCTATTATTTTTATAATTTTTACTCATTTTCTAATTCATATGGAATTTATTGCAGCCCGTTTTCCATTTTTAGAATTGCTGGCCATTTTCTGGTCAGTACCAGGGTCAAAAAAATTAAATAAATATGTGGGAAATTTTGAAAATTCGCAAATTTTTGCTAGGGAACGAAATATTCTTATTCCAAAAATTAATAGCCATACTAAAACAAATTTAAAAATAAATTAGTACTATGTCTTGTTAAATCCAATGAAATACGTATAAGATATCAGTGAATAACAAAAACAAAAAAAGAAACTTATATCCCATTTGCTATAAAATTTTTGGAATTTTCAACCCCTTTTGATATTACTTTTGACAGACATTGAACATACTCTTAAGCCAGGCCGGAATGCATCCCTCCTCGTCTTGAAAGATTTGCAGCCCAGTAATTCGGAGAAAACAAATAGGCCTAGCTTGGGTATTCTTCAAAAAGAAATACTAGGCTACCTATTTTCCCAAAGAACTGGTGCATGAGCATTTAGCTTTATTTATTTATTTATGTACTTATTTATGTTTAGGGGACCATGAGCATGTACCTGGGCTGGATTCATGTGAGAGCCTCCCTTCCAGTTAATTATGGGCTTCTCTATTGGGCCTTCATCAGTGGGCTGCATGTTATCAACAAGTGGAAAATGTGTTCCGTACGAAAAATAGTATGCGCTACGTACGGTACGGGGCACTAAACGATCGAACCGTGCAACGACTTCCAAAACATTGTGTTTGTCGTTCTAACAACACATTTATTCAACCAACAGACGAAATATACTACTGATTGTACATTGAAAACAGCAGCAGCAGCAACCAGGGCTTTGGGTGCAACAGAAGCAGTAAGCAGGCCAGAAGAGTGAAGACGCAGCTCTCTCTTCCAAACCAAACATCAGCCATCATTACAAAAGGGCTACCAAAAAATAACAAGTGTATGCATCAAACTAAATAAAGATCCTACTACACCAAGTGTACGCATCTAACTAACTGGCTCAGTTAGATGTTACTATTTATTAAGCTGTGGAGATTGGTTGACGGCTTGAACCAGATGGGTGCCTGACGGGGGAAACTCCAGCTAGCAGGTCGAAGTCTAATACTTGCGACCCTCTCTCCTACTTTGGGCTGCAGAGCGTGGTGGCACATATCAGGGTATGGTGCATGCAGAGACGCATGGTACGCTGTGTACACACAGTTTTGCTGGATGAACGAAACCGCGCTGCCATCATGATCCTTGCCATTGGTTATCTCCTGGTTAATCGGATAATTCAGTCCGACAAACAGAGAGCGTGTACCAAGGCTACTTACCAGCCTCCAGTCAAAAATTCCTGAAGGCCCAGAGAAGCTGGGATCCTGCTCAAAGACCTTGCAGTGACTGTGATTGTATTCCGCAAAACAACACGTCCAGTACGTGCAAACGATCATCAATCTTTCGCCGTCGTCTGATCGAGCCAGGAACCACCTGCAACTGCCATGCCGCTTTTCTTTGAAAGGTTCTGGGATTAGGAAGGGTAGGGACACCACGCGGCCTACAACATCATATCAAGTTGGAGTCAAATAAAAAGGGCTCTTGATTTAGTCAATCTTAAGAACAACATGTTATGAGCATGAATATTTTTTCAGAAAATGTTGACAGTAATATAATAAAGCCATCATGATATCATAGGAAAGTAACATACTGCGGTAACAGCCGTTTGTAGCAATGACTGGAGTAGGCCAACAATACGTCCAGCCATAGAAGGAGTCGACAGCGTAAATGAAGCCCTTGTGTTCAATGGCATCAGAGAACCATGGAGGACGTATGATCCTGCGATGGACGTGCAGATTTATCCACTTACCGAAGTGACCTGTCAGATAGGCGAGACCGCGGTTGAAGAATGCAATTAGCCTGAGGTCTTTATAATTCGCATATCTTGTGGGCACTTGGCAGATTACAACCTTGAGCAAATCAAACTTGGTATCACATTGGCTACTGTAAGATTCCGAGTATTCTGGGCCGCGGTGCCAAAGCAGTGCAGTGTTAATCGAAGGAAGGGGGATCAATCGCCGGGTGTAGACCTCCACGAGCATCCAGCTGCTGCGACCGTCGGGGATCGGATCGCAGTCAAGGGGGTTGATGCTCGCCACCCTACGATCGTTATGCTGTGTGACATGCCGTTTCTGAAGATCAGGCGGCATCAGCAAGCAAGGAGTTGGTTTAAAAAGCTCCGGCCTGAGGGCTTTCAGTAAACGGTATAGCCCCGACGAGCACGCGGCGGGCGGCATGGTACTGAGATTGTCCACACGCGAAACAATGAGCTTGATTACCTCTGTGGGGAGCGAATTCCAGCCACTCTTTCGGCGGACGCTGCTCGGTTCTGCCATTGTTAGCAGGGATAGAAGATTGGACGAGATTATGTGCGGACAAAAATGGAGAAGCGAATATGTGCTGCGGGAAGTGGACAGGTGATGATGACTACAGCACGCCGCTTGACTTACGAGACACATACCAGCAGCGTAGGGTCATGTCGATGCCAGACAGCTTGCTTGAGTGAACACAATACTGGTACTCCCTACAGTGCTATGCCCTAACTTGCTTGAGTAGAGTAGTAGAGTAGGACTCCGCTCTACTACTAGCACCGGAGGAGTAGTATATTCTAATCTAAAATAGTTACAAACTTCAATGCCCGAGCGTGGAACGACTACGAACCATGCTCAAAGACCGTGTCTACGTGGTGTTTGGACATGGGTGACAACCTCAACGCCAACGGTGCTGCTCCGGTTGCACCGTATGTGTTTCTGTCCTTCCTGTTTGAAATCATGGTAGAATTCATGTTTCTACTCTGTATCCTACTACTATGCTAGTCCACATGATTAGCTTCATCTCTATTATAGCCGTCATGATTTATTTTGTGCTTATTCGGATTAAATCTCGTAGTAACTTTCTCATATATTCAACTGGCGCAATGTCCCCTACATCCACTCCCGTTTCATGGACGGCCTGGTCGATGCCTCCAAGGATCCCTTCGTCCACTGCTATGAGTGCCCGATGCCGTTTTGTGGCTCACCGGCGGACATGGTGCATCACCTCACGGATGCATGCAGCGGTCACTGGTGGCCCTTGGCGGAGAACATCAAGTACGAGACGTGCTACCCGTTCACCATGCCGGAGTCGCTGGAGGATCACCGCCGCCTGCTAGTCTCGGAGGAGGACGGCAGCGTCTTCCTCTTGATCAAGGGCACCGGCGAGGCCCGCGCAGGCCGCCGCCCCGTCTCTGTAATGTGCGTCAGGGGCGATGCCGCTGACGCTGACACTGACATGAGGCCGATGTACGGGTGCGTGGTCAGTGTTACTACCCCTCCGGGTCACGTGGGCGGCGACACCGGCCTCATTGAACGGACTTGGACTCTGGGGAGCTGGGACTATCCCGCCAATGTGGACTTGGAAAACCCATGGCCTCCTTTACCCGCCGACGCGGTGCACGGGGACTCCAAGGAGGTTCACCTGGAAGTACGCATTATCAAGTTAAATGTTGATCATTAGTCTTCGCTTAATGTAATCCGTTGTCTAAGCATGTGGAGACTTCCATGCAGGATCTTGCTCTATTGGAGTATCGCGCATGAATAGAAGTGTATCCGTTTATGGTTTAGTCTAGAATCTTCCATGTATGGATATTTACTACAGTACTGGTGAAAGACTTACGATGAACCATTTCTTACATCTCCTCTGCCCGCTTGCAAGTCATCCTGATTTAATCCCTCCGTCTAGGTGTATAAGGGCATGGTTAATATTACTTAATAGTATAGCCAACTGTTGACTATAAGAAAGTGCCATGTCATCTGTAGCCAACATGTATAACAATCGATACTCAAAAACTAATTCTTAAAGATCATTTCTTGCAAAGCACAATAAGTGTTATTTCTTCACAAGTTTTGGATGCAGGTTGAACAGTTGAACGCTTTTGTTTGCAAAAGATACCTTTTTATCTATTTCACCCGGATGTTTGTGAGCTCTAGAGATGAAATAATATCCGAAGAAACCTATCGATACCCGTTACACATGAGATGACCCCCACATCCTTTGTCAAAATAAACAACTCCCCGATCAATGCATTTCACTCTTCGGTGCAACACACGGGCACCTTACTACTATAGATTAGTACGACCAAGAATTGAACTAACATTATATATAGTACGATAAATGCTGATGCATGTCACCTAAAATTATATCATTCAAAACTATGTTCAAATACGAATCCAACGATATGGTTTTTGTTGACATGCACTAACATTTTGTCAGTTAAATCTTCAGTCAAATTCAATGGGGGACTAATAAACCACGACCGATGTAGTACAAGTGTAGAGGGCAGCGCTGCACGGGAGTCTCATCTCTCACCCCACTCGTGGCGCGGCAGTAAAGCCGTCATATCACAAAACCCAACCACTCCCAGTAATAAGTGGCCTGGTAAAATAAACGGACAAGCAACCATCACATCCCTCCGTCTTTTTTGCATTTCATCTCTCTGCATTTACTTTCTCCGGTTCGTCTCGCACACTCGATCCCTAGCTACTACTCCTAGGGCCAGTTCTTTTGGCGGCTTCCCCAGCTTTTCCCACAAGACTACACAGTGGAGAGTAACAATAAGGCGCCTCACTCATTTATTTGGGCTTCTAAACTACTACTCCGTCCTGGTTTATTCCTCACCATTGCAATTTGTGCTAAATTTTGACCAAAGATTTAACTAGTTTATTCCTCACCATTGTAATCCCTCCGTCTAGGTGTGTAAGTCATCTTACGAAAACCAAATAATCCCAAAACACTTAGGCGCGGTGCATTAACTTCTACCTCGTTTCTTGTTTCTTGACATATCAACCAATAAGAGATAAAGAGTGTGCATGCTTTTAATGACTTGAGATACCAAACACGACATGCAGTGGTTAGTTCATTGCTTGCAGTACTATTAATTAGAAAATAAACATTAATGTTTCTCGTTTTCTCCTCCTCCTTGGTCACGGTGCACAGCCTAAGATGACTTACTCACCTAGACGGATGGAGTAGTGCATGTGACATGCACTAACATTTCATTAGTTAAATTTATGATCAAAATTTGACACAGATTACAATGGGGACCAATAAACCAGGACGGAGGTAGTAGTTAGAGCATGGTTAATAGTATAGCCAGCTGCTGGCTATAAGCCAGTGCCATGTCATCTACAGCCCATCTTATAGCCAACATGTACAATAATAGATCAAAAGAGTGTACTACTTTTTTTATTATGTGGCCCACTTCTCATTCTCACAAAGTGCCTAGGAGCATGTGCTAGAGCTGGCTCTTCACGAAGAGCCCGCTTACCTTCTCTCTCCTCTTCTCTTTCCTCAAACTAAGCAGAAATATACTAGTTTATTTCTTATAGCCCGCTGACTCAGCTCTATTGTACTTGCTCTTATGGGATTACTAATCTAGAAGCCTAAAAGAACTGGCCCCTGGTACTCCTACTAGTAGCAGTACTCAAGTTGGAATTCCAATTGCACGGCACAACTTGTTAGGCAAAAATTTCGATACAGGGTGTAGGAAGCGGTTTGGGAATTTGCATGCCTTTCCAACCAGTGAGATACTGCGTACAAAGTACGACAGAGAAATAACCATAGAGAAGGAAGCTAAAAGTAAACAATCAAACGAGCATTTTTGCATTTGTTTTGCATTGAATCGTTTCACAAGCTTGACTAGTGCTGTTTTTCTACTTTTACAAAAACCGCATCGTAATGTTAAAACGTGCATTTGCACGTACATAAGTAATAGTAGTACTCCCTCCGTCTAGGTGTATAAGTCTTCCCTCCTTCTTGGTCACGGTGCACAACCAAAGATGACTTATTGACCTGGACGGAGGGAGTAGCACAGTCTGCAAGCATATATCGAGAGAGACGTGTAGTGCGATAGTATATAGTAAAGTTTGTGCTATATGCACGTACTTGCAAAATGCGTACGAATACACAAGGTTTCCAAACTTTCCCTTTTACATACTTAATTAAGGATGCTAAAAATTCCTGAACGTTCGGGATTTATCATTTGCGTCCCAAAACTAATGAGATCGCCTTACGAAACAAAAATTATACTCCTCCTAAAAGCCACGACGCTCGCAGGAGCGCTTGCGGCGCGCCACGAGTGCCCTGGTGCGCGGCCGTTTCCCAGCGCGCCGACACAACGCCTCTTCCTCAGCCTCGCAACTCGCGAGGTGCTGATTGGCGGCTTGCCGGCGGGCGAGCGCGATCTCACCGGTGTGGTGATCCGGCACCAACAGGTACTCCTCCTCGCTGGAAGCGTGCACCCGGTCCACGTACCGCCAAGTGTAGATGAGGCGCTTGGGCCCGACTGCACTCAGGGCGTCGGCACGGGCGTCCTCCACCACCCTCACGGCCCTCGCACGAGCTTTCTGCCAAAGAGCCAATTGCCTAACTCTCTCAGACGCGACATAGGCCCCCCAGGCAGCTTGTTCCGCGGTGCGCTTCTCTTCCTCGGCCTTCTTCTCCGCCTCTATTTTGGCGCGCTTTGCTGGAGGCAAAGCCTCCGACAAGGTAACATCCATTTCTTTCCAAAGCTCCTCAAGGCTGGGGTGCTCGGCGGGCGGCACGACGTTCTCCTCGTAGCGGGGAGCCAACGCGTCCTCCGGTGCGCGTGCTGGCGAGATGGGGAACACCGACGCGTCCACCTCGACGCGTCACGGCCAGGAGCGGAACGCCGATGCGTCCTCCTCGACTAGTGGCGGCGAGGAACGGAACGGTGATGCGTCGCGGCGCGGCGAGGAGCGGAACACCGACGCGTCCTCCTCGACTAGTGGCAGCGAGGAACGGAACGGCGACGTGTCGCGTAGCGGCGAGGAGCAGAACACCGACGCGTCCTCCTCGACTAGTGGCGGCGAGGAACGGAACGACGACGCGTGATCGTCCATGCGGTGCAGCGAGGGGCTTCTAGGGCTTGGGAGGGGCGATGCCATGGTGGTCGACGTGAGAGGGAGGGGGGGAGATCGCGATGAACGTGAACGTGAGGGGGAGGAGATAGCGATGTCGTGGGAGGCGCAGTATTTATTGCGAGCAATGGCACACCTACGTAAGATATGGACTGAGCTGCACTGACTTAACTGCATGTCCAGTTGCGTCACTGACATGTGGGCCAGACCCCTATTGGGCCCATATGTTAGTGACCCAATGCACTTGCAGTTAAGTAACAGCTACGTGGGCATATTTGTTGGAGTAAATTACGGGGGAGCGAAGGGGTGGAAATATTGCTGGTCACAACGGATTGGACGAGCGTGGGGGAGGAGAGTCATGCATGCAGATTTTTTCACACGGGGTGGAGTGGTGGGACCGCCGGAGGGAGAAGGAGAGTTTGGCAAGCATATTGTTTCCACACATGGAGAGGAAAAGATTTGGAGACGAACGGGCTTCCTGCAGGTATGGGGAACGGTGCATAATAAGTCATCTTGCATGCCGGGCTAGGTATAGTCTCAAGTCATTAAAAACATACACGCCCCACACATGTTCATATTTCAAGGTGCACTAAATTATTGCATGCGATGATTAAGGCTGGCCATAATGGTGGTATCTTAGCTGGTATCATGCACACGGGAATAGCAAACATGCTGATGTGGCAAAGAATTAAAGAAGAAAGGGGGGTTAGAGTAACTAGTGTTCATGCATGCATTGGTAAACACATTTTTTTGTGAAGAACGACAGCACTAGTTGAGTACTTTTGCAGACTTCAAAAACTATTCCACCGCCTCTAGTATCTTGCTAAGAGTAGGTGAAATTTTTGAATCGAGCCCTTTAAACTAGAAGGGAGGTAGTGGTACTCTAAGGCTGGTCATAGTGGGGAGTAACTTAGACTAGTAACATGCATATGTAACTAGTCTATGTTACTACCTCTATAGTGCATAGCATCATAGATTAGTATCATAGGTGGTCTCATTTATTGCCATGCATGACACATAGTAGCATCACATTTATTATGTTACGGTATCTACCTATGTTACTATAATCATCTCTCTCTTATACTCATTATAATCAGGATTGTAGATATTGATATTTTTAGTATAAATTTGGTCGTGGGATTTCATTGATGCATGTCAAAGCGTGGAGGAAGCGGAGCTTAGGGCTTGCATTGCCGGTCTCTACATAGGTATTTCTCTTCATAATCTTGTAATTTTAGAGACTGATTGCGCTTTTGTGGTAGCGTCTCTTGCATCGGGGGACTATGACAGGTCTGCTATGCGTGACCTGAAGATGAAAGCGTTGAGCATCTCGAAGTTGATCAACAATCTTCAATTGTCAAAGATTAGCCGTTCGGCCAATAAGGTGGCACACTTAATCGCTAAGTATAGCTTTGACAATAGATTAGATGGTGTTCTTGTAAATAACATACCGCCCTGTGTGGTGAATATTGTATCGAATGAGTGTACTGGTGTGGCTGGTTAATTAATATAAGGTGGTGTTCAAAAAAGTATAAATTTGGTCAAACACTTTGCAAACGGTTGACGGGAGTAAAAAGGACCAGAGGGAGTATCATGCATGCGGAGTAGGCAAAAAAATTGCTTGTCTAAAAAAGGCAAAAAAATTGCTCATTTATAGCCGGTCGAAGTCTCAAAGGGCGCCACCACGCGAGGGAGGCGAAGGTCGTGGGAGGCGCGACGTTTGACGGAATTAAGTGAAGTTACATCCACGCGCCGGCATGGCGTGCGAACAGGCAGAAGCTATACCATCAGGCCTACGATATGGGTCTAGTAGACATGACATCTAGTGGGTCCTGCATAGTTCTCGAGAACTCTTTGGGGGCTTGCAGCCGTTTATCCACTGGGCAAGCCAGCAACCCCACGTCGTTTGCACGCCCTACTCGTCCCTGTCTTCTACCTTACAATAGTTCGCTCCCAGTCGTCCCGTCCTTTCACATTAGTTCGCTCCCATTTTTTTGCGGGGTACAATAGTTCAACTTCTCCTAATCCTCCTCCAAAATCCATGGCCTCCCAAATCTCCATGGTCGCCGCTGAGTACCAGGTTAGAGCCATCACCGGCAATCAGTTCATCGTCATCTACACACGTGGATCCGAGACGGTGAAAGCATGGCTTGCTCGCTTCCTACGCATGTTCAACAGTTCAACGGATGAGTGGGTCGGTGGGTTAGATGTTGAGTAGACCACAGTCCTGGGACGAGAGAAGGATCTAAAGGACGAAGAGAGGAAGAAGCCCGCCATGATCTAGGTTTGCGTACATAACGTTTGCTTGGTCTACCACATATGCCATGCCGAAGTTGAGTGCCAGGATTTTAAGAACTTCCTCAAGGACAAAAGAGTGAAATTCATTATTGTAGGCTTTAAGAACGACAGGAATGTCCTGCGTCGGATAGGTCTCGTTGTAGGCCAGCCCTTCGATCTCTAGAAGGCAAGACTGGTGTCCTCCTCTCAACCTTCAATGCTGACCCTGGCAACAGCCATGATTGATCCTTCGTACGCTAAACTGAAGAAACCTCATCACGAGTTTCATCATGCATGGGAGTCGAAGACATTAGATGAAGATCACATCCTGTACGCAGCAATGGATGCCTACCTTTGTTTAAATATCTACAAGGGTTGGATGAAGAAGCAGAGCCCAGTGTCCGGTTCAAGCAAAGAAGCGTCGGCGAAGAGGAAGAGGAAGAGCGACGAGGACGAAGTCGAGGACGTGGACTCGGACTCCGAGTAGGTGCAGTGTCGTCGCTCATGCTGGTTCTACTGCAATGTCAAGCGAACTAGTTGCTTAGTTTATTTTCAAGGGTGTGTTGTGCTGAGGCCCCAGCAGAACTATGTTTATGTTCTTTCTCGTTATTTGAAATTTTTAGTACGTACAGTAGTACTAGTACTATGTCTTACTACTGTTCTCCTTGCAGTTGGTACTACTGCTCGTATCTTCGTGTTCCTACTGTACTTAATATGTTCGTAATAGTAGTATAATTTGGGTCAGTCGATTTGTGAAAGAAGTTCGACGGAATGAAGGAAGAAGACGGCAGAAGAGGTGGAAGAAGCCCTTCTAGCCATCCATGTTGCATCAAACGGCTCACATGAGTCGACTGACCCAAATTGCTCCTTCAGATTGCAGGATCCACGTGGCATTCAAGGTCTCGAAGGTAGATTCTGCATCCGCACCAGGTTTGCGGGCTCGACGCGCGCGCGATCGGCTTCCGCCGTGATAGCCACCATGCGCGCCTCCTCCGCGCGGGCGGAGACGACAATGACATGCTAGTTCCTCCTCGCCGGCGTGCTGGAGCACGCGCTCGTCCTCCTCTTTGTATGCTGCGTGCATAGACGTGGCTCCACCAGTTGCTCGCGTGCTTGGCAGCGCGGCAGCATCGCGAGGAGGGACTACAGACGACGTGAGCGGGCGAGCCTTCGGCTTCATGGCACAGGGATGGCGGTGACACGGCGATGATGGGCGAGAAATTGTTGGCCGAAGCAGGCGGGCGCCGGCATGCGCAACGGCGGCGGCGGCATATTGATGAGTGCGTGTGTGGGAGCTTACTTTAGTTTTATATATAAGGTTGGTTAAACTTAAAAGAAAACCATACTAGTACACGTAAACATCAGACTTAGGCAGCGCTTTTATTAGTTAGTACCACAGCCACGATACGGAATCCTGTGCAAGCGCGTGAACCGCGGCCACGCGGTCGATCGAACGGTGCGTCACCGTGTTGCGCTCGAAGGACATCCACCGAACCTTTTTGTGTGTGTGAAAACAATCCTCGTATATTACTCAACTTTTTTTTCCTGTGAAAGTTCTTGACGCTGCAATATTTCCATATATTTGAATTTAGCTCCAGTTTGTGTTTATTTGGATTTGGACATTTTAGGTGCGCCCTAGTTTTTTTTAATACTGATTTTGTGTGTGTGACTGAGAGAGAATGTGTGTATGTGTCCACATGTGTGTTGTGGTGGAAGGGCAATGTGGAGACGGTGTGCGTGTGATACAGACATAGAGAGGTGTGGATGTGCAAATGATCATGCATGAGTGAGACATAGACAGATGCCGATACGTTGTGTATACATGAGAGAACGGTCTTCTAGTTTACTTTGTGTGTGTGTGTGTGTGTGTGTGTGAGTTTGAGCATGTTGTGAAGTACTATAGACCTTGTATACATCTTGGGATTCGACAATGATTGTAACTATTGAATTGTATAGACCATTACATTCAAAGTCAATAGCCTAATATATTTATTTCACAATTTCAACAAATGATTAGTTCACTACAAACTAAGAAAACAAATGTGTACTCCCTCCGTTTTTATTTAAGTCCGCGTATTAGCATTGGTCAAAGTCAAGTTTTACAAAATCTCAGAAAGCTTATAACAAAAAATATTAACATATACAATAAAAAATAAATACCATTAGATTCATTATTGAATGTACTTTCACATCATACATATTTGTTATGGTAAATGTTTATATGTTTCTATAAACTTGGTCAAACTTTAGGAAGTTTGACTTCGGTCAAACCTAATATGCAGAGTTTACTACTACTACTCACTAGTTGCTTAGCCGAATCACTCAACACGCCACACGGGGAGTCCAGTGTCACAAAATTTTGAGGTCGGTGGGAAAATCTCCCGCGACCCTGATTCGAGCAGTGGGAAGTTACCATCATAGCCTTCGGAACAGGCCTACGGATGACGCTTGGTAGGGGGCTGTTTTCGTAACTTCAGGTTCACCCTACCCAGCCAACCCCACCCCGGCACCCAGAGTAGTACACCTGAATACTCCCCATTTTCTATCCCCACCGCAAAATAGACTTCGCCACGGCACTGCAGCCTTCGTGCTCCTCCCCTTTACATCGGCGCACTCGTCCACCGCAGCGCATCTGCCTCATCGACGACCTCGTACGCCGCACTAGAGCCGGTCCACCGTCGTTGTCGTACACGGAGCCTCTTCCCCGGCATCGTCTTCCAGGGTCTCGGATCTGCTTCCCGGAAGCTGACGCCAAGCGCAGAAGTACCACCATCGTGGACAATGAACTGACTCCCGTTGCCGACCATGACTCACAGAGGCCGCCGCGACCATCGTTCTCCTCCTCGATTGGTAATGTGTGTATTGAATCACTTAGCAGTACATGTGCAGTTCTAATTTTGTTCATACCTACCCTTCAAATTTCTTGGGTGCTATTGTTCCCGTAAAAGTAATTGGTTATAGCCTCCATTGTCCAACAGAATATTAGCTCTTAATTTTGCGTCGCTCCTGTATCGCGTTGTGCTTGGGTAGGTTTTTCATCTGCAACCATTAGTGTGGCAAATGATGGAAAGGTTTTTAGAACTAGCAAGATGCCCATGCGTTGCACGCATCAAGATGCATTTGCATGAGTAGTTTATCTTGTGGGAGAAAAGGATGAACGAGGGAAGGCCTTATTTGCAAATCTGGAGAGGGGTATGGGTATCTTTTTGCAAAATTCCCATTTGTTTCCTTCCTATCTGTCAGATATAAATCGGACGGCCTATATTGCAAGAAAAAAAGTATAGAGAAAAAAAAGTAGACATTAAAGGAAGTAGAGATAAATATTAAATAATAAATATAACAGTAGAAAAGAGAGTAGAGATAGCAGAGACGTCGGGAAAGGATCGCGCGCGCGCGAAAAAGCGGCCGGGCGTGCGCTAGTTTTGGCGCGCGGCGTCCGGCGCGCTTTATAAAATCCAATGCCCTCCCACCGCTCTGTGCCTTGCCACCGCTCTCTCCCTACTCTGTGCCTCGCCACCGCTCCCTCCCCGCTCTTTTTCGCCTCGCTGCCGCCGCGCCACCATGTCGCCTCGTCGCCGGGAAACTTGGGGATACCGCGGCATCCGTGCGCGCCCCTCCGGCGGCTTCTCCGCCGAGATACGGTTCTGCAGGATGCGCCTCGGCCTCGGCAATTTTGACACCGCCAACAAGGCCGCCCGCGTGTACGACGCGGCGGTGTGGCGCCTCCGGTGGCCTCATAGAACATTGAACTTCCCCAACATGCCAACGCGGGAGCGGGCGCAGGAGCTCGCGCCTCTGCCGCAGCTTAGCACCGACGAGGATCGTCGCAACAACCGGAGGCGGGAGCACCGTCTCGGCATCGCCGAGATGAACGAGGAAGCCATGGCACTGTGGCGCCAACACTTCGCGCAGGACATCATCAAAGAGCGTGATTTCTACGCACAAAGGAGGGCGGAGAGGGTTAAGAGGAGGGCGGAGCGAGCCGCCTATCGCGAGGACAAGCGTAGGCGAAAAGCGGACGCTCAATTCAACATGGGGCTAGAAGCAGCGTCGCCCTGGGAATCCGACGACGATCGATATCTTCACGCCTACAGTCAGACGTCGGAGGAGGACATCACTGAGGAGGAGTCGGACGACGAGGAGTAGTTGAATTATCTTTTTTTTATCTATCTACGCTGAGAACTATCCTCTACTCTCTAGTATCTACTTCTCGATCTCAGCACTGTAAACGCTTTTTTAAAGCGCCGCGCGTTGCGATTCTGTTGGAGATGCTCTAACATGGCAGACGAGTGCTTTAATGTTGCCCACAAGATGCGCGAGTATTACTAGTAGTATATTTTTCTTGCCATGTTGAGATTTTAAAACCACGAGTGCGAACATGCAGAGGAGCAATGAAGACCAAACACGGGATATTCGGGACATCTTCAAGGAGCATGGCAAGTTAAAGAGGAGCTGCACCGAACCTGTAAAACGAGCTTTGGTAAGTAACACCCTTTCAATTACTTTCGTGTAGCCTCGTGTTCTTCGATCTGTATATGTTGTAGTTTCTGTTTCTCTTGAGCGTGGTGTTCTTCGATGTGTAATAAGAAGAGTCTTAATCATCCTAATGCTTTCGTTTTTAGCTTGATGTAGGAAGTGGGTGTTCTCACCTTGTAGTCTATTTTTATTTTTATTTTCCTTTTGAATTCACTTCTCTGAGTTCTGTTTATCTGGCTTCTACTAAATGAATCTAGGTTGCTCTGAGTATTGATCTAAAAAAGAAGTAACTTCATGTCAGGATGCAGTTCCTGTGAGGAGGGAAGTATGGTCAACCTCGAGATCATGTTTCCAAAATGAGGCTGGATTACACACAAGGTGCCAGTTCCCTAATGACACTGGATTAGACACAAGGTGCAAATTCCCAGATGATGCTGGATTACACACAAGCCAGGTGGAGTCGTCAGCTGTTCGTGTCCTCGTGGCATTAGTAAAGGCTGAAAGAAAGCGTGCAGCAGCCCTTGAGAATGTAGCTGAGTTCCTGAAGAAGCAAAAAGAGCAATCAGATGCTCTCTTCACCCAAGCCAAAGAAGAGATGGAAGAAGCCAGAAATAAGCTAGCAGAGGCAGAGCAGGCTAGGCGTCTCCTGCTATCTAAAACTGTTGTCAATACAAAATTTCCTTCATAATATCTAGGTTCAAATGTTTATCTAGTCAGCATGCCTGTTGTGATGTCCGTGCATCTAGATGTGGCACAAAATGTTTTTTTCGGGTCATGTAATAACAGCAATTGCTTTCCAAACAATAACAGACGAAGCATTGGACATGGTATAGTTCACGCGCAAGCCCGACATTCCAAGTTCAACTTCCACATCAAACTCATGTTCACAGATATCTGCACATTCATACATGATGTCCACAACCATGATTCACTTCAAAGCCAAAAAAATGTGAGGAGAGTTATAAATAAAGAAAATCCTCTACTAGTTCCTGCTACCAGTGCGAGCACAACAAGTCAAGACCTTGCATAAATTAATTATATTTTAGTCATTTTTTGTGTTCTAAAATGCCTGCCGGCTCGCGGAAGGACGTGTTGCCGGCACACGCACGGATTCAATGAAGGCAGGCGGGGCAGTCTTAAGCTGGTTGCACACGGCGAGGAGGCGTGCTCAGCCGGGCCTGCAGCGAGTGCGGCCCTCTTGGCCGGCGCGCCGGTTCAATGCCTGCGCTATGAGAGGTCGCGTCCGTGTCAGAGCAATCACTCCCTCCAGTCCTTTTTTGTTTGGGTACAACAAAATCTCGTTTTCCATTCACATTTTACAAGTAAAATTCGTGGACAAACTTTGACCCAAAGTACGATGGGGACTAGTAAACCAGAATGGAGGTAGTAGTTTTTTTTTAATCAAAGAAGGGTTTCCCCTTCCGATTTTCATTACTGAAAACCAGCATCTAAATCTAAACCATAGTATTTTCCCTAGAACTACCAGGTTCAACATCTCGCAACATAAACCCATACAACCTCCATCGCAAAAAAAACCATACAACCATACGCTAAGGAGGTACGTAGTACTATGAATTCCATTTTCGCTCCATACCAATTGTTCTAAAAACTACTTTCTACTTATAACGCGCCATTGAAAATCGGAACTCTTAACCCCGCTAAAAACGATATTTTAAACGTGGCTACTCGATCCATGGCAACTGGCGAGCCACCGCGCTCCAAGTCGTTCACATGTGGTCCCGACCATCAACTCCTACGGATCAAATTATCACGCGAGCTGACTATTCCTACAAAGGTGCTCCACCACGTACCCGGTACCCGCGAATGCAGCAATCGTGCACCTAGGGTTTTAGGGTTTATTTGTTAACGTCGCCTTTACGTACCACTCATGTGTGCGAGACAGCGAGTGGCTGACTGCGTGCGTGCGCCTCTTCTCTTCGTATATGTACTCCACCGTTTGTCTGGTGTCCAAAAAATTATAATAACTACTAGCAATGTGCCAATGCGTTGCCACACGATCAAAGTAGGTTAATACATATTCACCGATTTGATAGAAAAAAAGTCTAGTTTTGAAATACGTATATCACTAAAAATATGTTATGTTTCACTCAAAATATATTCCTTTGGCGGTTTTGATGAGATAAGGGAGGAATGTTGTTGGTTTCAAGATTCGAGAAGTGGTATATGTCTAATTTCTACTCTTACTAGCAAGATGCCCGTGCGTTGCACAGAACATCAAGATCTTGTGGGAGAAAAGGATGAACGAGGAAAGGCCTTATCTGCAAATGTGGTGAAGAGTGTGGGTAAATTGCCATATTTTCCTTCCTATCCGTCAGATATAAATCGGACGACCTACATTGCAGGATGGCAGGCCCACCATCATCACCAACTCTATTTTTTATCCCTACTCTCATAAAAAGCATTGTCGGTGATGATCGTGTGCCTGCCATCCTGCAATATAGGCCGTCCGATCTATATCTGACGGATAGGAACGAAACTATGGCAATTTTGCAAAAAGATACCCACACCCCTCTCCACATTTGCAAATAAGGCCTTCCCCACAAGATAAACTACTCATACAAATGCATCTTGATGTTCCGTGCAACGCATGGGCATCTTGCTAGTTGTTGCAAAAAGCCCATGTGTGTGTGATAGAGAGGGAGAGTGGAGGAGGACGGAGTGCATGTGTGACAAAGACACAAGGAGTGTGTGTGCGATAGGTATCAGCTTAAAATGAGGCGATAGTGTGTGTGTGCACGATCGAGAGGGCGTGTCTCAAGAAGGGAAGAAAAATCTACATAGATACAAGGAGCGGGAGAGAGACATGTATGCGATGGTGGAAGCACGAGTGTGCAGGTGTATAAACCTATCTAGAGGCTAGCTAGTCAATAAATGTTTGTGAGAGAAATACGAGTCGGGGTGCGAAAGCGAGAGTTTTGTGTGTGTGTGAGAGAGAGACGGTAGTCGGGAAGGGGAGTGGAAGCAGGAGTTGTGTGTGTGTGTCTTTGAGAGAGAGAGAGGAGACGGTAGTCGGGGTTGTCCGATCGGTAAACAAATGAATAATGTCCGTCTGGGATGGAGACGAAAAGGAGACCGCAACAAATGTTGTGTCTACAGGAGAGAGAGAGAGTAATTTTAGTGGTATGAGTCATATGTAGAGACATATAGGGTGTGTGAGAGAATCCCATAGAGAGAAAGACAAAGTGAAAGACGACTGGAGACTGTGTGTGTGGCGGTGAAAAAGAAAGCTTAGGTACCGAGTGATACCAGAGAACAGTAGAGACGTGAGAGATAATGAAAACCGTGTAATGTATAATGATAGGGAGAGAGTGACACTTCTCAAGGGAGACGTCGAGAGACCATGTTTGCGAGGATAGGAGAAACATGAAGTGAGCGTGCGGGTGAGCTGGAGAAAAGAGAGTGATAGCTACCTGAAGGAGCATGCATGCGAGAGAGATGGGCGTGAAAGGAGTGAACAAAAAAGGGATTCAAATATTTGAATTCGAGATGATGATACATATAATACATACTCGAACCAAAATTGATCTATCAAACATGCATACTCATATGAATTCACGCACATCTATGTTATTTAATATGTAGATATTACTAATCCATACATTTTAGTAGAACATAATTTGGTTAAATTTTTTCGAATTCAACCTTAAGATTTCGAGATCGTTGTATTTGTAAATCATATTATACATATAAAGGAGCAGAATTCTTTGTTGTGCTTTTGAAAGTATATATAAAAAATGATGTATATAGAATGTAATTCCAATTGAAAATGGATCCCGCCCGAAAAAATAGAATACAAACGGGATTCGAATTGAGTTGGCACGGTAAACGTGCACTCTGCAAAATTTGAACGAAGCGGGGAAAGTCGCAGTAACCGCCCGAAACCAAAATCTGCGAGATGGAAATCACTACTGCCTATCCCTGCCACGCAAAGCCTATCTGCTGGATTTCTATAGGTTTCGATAGGGGTAGGTTTGTAATTTCACCCAAACGTGACGTAACCGCCTCTCACCTGGATTCATACACGGTGGGCACCAAAACACAGTGTGTCCTCGGCCGAAATCGACTCCCTCCCCGATTCATATTCATACACGGTGGGCGCCAAAAACAAAATCTCGTCGGCAAATATTCGGTGTATGTGAGATTACCGTCCTATCCCCAACCGACTAATGTTGCTGTGATGTAGTAGAAATTTGAAATGGGGGCGAAGTTTGTAAATTTCCTCGCATTTGAGACAAGCGCGCCCTGAATACATGGTTCCCCCCTTCCTCTCTACATTCCTTTTCCCCATTCGTACTCAGTGGGCGCCAAAACACCCTCTCCACCCCACCCTCCTCCGTCAGCCGCTGTCCGCCACCCCATCCACCGCCGTCCTCCTCCACCATGCCGGAGCTGATACCTCGACGCCGCCGTCCATTACAAGAGATCGACCTCTCTCATCCACGGCTTCGGACCGGGATCCTTGCATCTCGTCCTCTCGCTTCATCTCCGCCATCGTCCACCTTGCCGGCACCGCTCCTACGACCGTCTCGTCCACCGCACCCCGCCGCCACCGTCTACCCTCCTAGATCTGCTTCCACGCCGCCAACAGCCATCGCTACCGCAGCACCGTCAAAATCTCAGCAAATGCGTACACGGCGCCGCACCAGAGGCGGTACTCTTTCGTATCTGCTCAACTTATTTATCGCGGCAAGAAAATAGATCGGCCCTGCTTTACTCTGATTTCTTGTCTTGGTTGTGAAGTTGCCTTTGTCCGGTTTGCACCTTCAGATCCGCCATGGCACGCTCAACACTATACTCCCAATGCTTATGGTTTTCCCCTTTTATATTCCACACTAGTTAAATCATAGTAGACTAAATTTCAAAATTGGGTCAGTCGATTTTTCAGAGCTCACCGGAGTTCGCCGGTACGATCGAAGGGGCTCGGGTGGTTGTGGGGCCTTGCCGAACAAAGAAAACTCGACGCGGGTGGGGGTTGGGGCGGGGGTGGGGGTGGTGGTGGCGGAGGAACACAGGCGGTGGGGGCCGGTGGTCCGGTCGGCGGCCCATGCGGTGTTCTGTATGGGAAGAATCAGAGACGAGGAAGAAGAAGGGTTAGGAGACGTAGGATCTTCATCCAACCGCCTGAAATGGTCGAGAGACAGCTGGGAGTTGCATTCTTGATGCGCTCTCGTTCATCATGTGTGGGCACTGCGCAACCAACACTTTATTATCCAAAATCTGCTTGCTCTTCTTTACCATGTTCCTCTTTCGTTCTTCTTTAATATGTACTCTCTCCATTCCTAAATACAAGTCTTTGTATAGATTCCACCATGGACTACATATGGAGAAAAATGAGTGAATCTACACTCTAAAATGTATCTGGATACATCTGTATGTGATCCATAGTGGAAATCTCTACCAAGACTTATATTTTGGAACGGAGGGAGTATGATAGTAGTACAGTATGTTCCTTGTACTGAAGATGAGCAGGGACATTTGCAGTGTGGAGGTCTATACGGTCAGTTGTGATGGACACTTTGAGCCTCTTTGATTCGTAGGATCTTGTAAACATAGGAATAGGATTTGTAGTGGCCTGCCCACTTGAATCCTATAAGAATAGCAAGGAAATGCGGGGAGTTGTGTCGCCTTTGAGAGTTACACTGATATTAACAGTACCGCACCTTCACTTGAAGAGAGCTGGTATCCGAAGCCTTTCTAGCCGTACCGGCAATACAAGTACATATATTCCAGCAAGTTCCACTTTGCTGATTTTACTCTGATGCTTAAGGTTTTCCCGTTATATCAACACTATGATCTGTGTAGCTGCTTTGTGTCGCACTAGCAGCAGTCCACTCTTGAAGTTAAACACTGCAATGACTTACAAAATTGGCACCAAGGCATTGAGTGCCATTCTGGATGCAATGAAACTCATACGCTCCCCACCTGTTGATTCTTGTTCAGAATATGATCCTAATGACTATTCTAACCTCGAGGAGTCAAAGGCAGATGGCCTGTCCTGTTCACCCATCAAGGTGCCTGTTCTAATTTGGCAATGTTTTATTGATTGTGGGTATCTTGCATATGTTGTCTTGCATTTCTTCTACTTTGTTGCACCGCCATCTGCTTAGTTTACTCATCATACATGTCGAGATGCCATGCCCATCCATTATCAATACATATTCCATCTGTCATTATACCATGTTTTTTCACTCAAATGTTGTTCTTGTGCATCAGACATCAAAAAGGAAGAGGGTGATTGCCGAACCTGAAGGAGCACCAGCAACGTCCTTGAAAAACGTGGTGGTGCCGGAGAAATCAGACAGCACCCCACTTATATTTGTTGTACAACCAGTGACACAAAACGTAGGACCGACTCCAGTAGACTGTACCCATACCTCACTGGCCACACCACTAGCCCCACCACAAAGGACTTGCACTCCAGCAAAAGGTATACCGATTTCATTTGCCATAGCACCAGTTGTACCACAGAAAAATCCCACTCCAGCAAAAAGTACAGCAAGTCCACCGGCCGAAGACCTATCCCAACTGCAGAGACGGCCAATTCCTACAGATTGGAACCCCATTCCATTTATTCCCAGTTTAAAAGACAATGCTTTCAATGTTGTTAGGGACTACGTGCATATATTCCCATCATGGGAAGATTATTGTGAAGACAAACACCATTTTCACATGTTCCTGTCCAACTTACGTGTAAGTGCTATTATTCATGGTTATTATTTTCCTGTTTTCTGCTGATTGAACACATCAATGATTTACATTACATTGTTCTAACTAGGCGAGGGTCAATCTGGATAGTCATGACGAGCAAAGCTTGCTTGTGCTTTTCAAGGAAGCATTGCAGCAGTATCGGTGTTACCTGAGGAAATCACACTTTGATGGCAAGTCTATAAACGAATTTCCGGTGAAGTCTCCTGTGCTAAATTTAGAAGACATTGAATGGAAAAACCTTGTTATGCACTGGTCTTGTTCCCAGGATAAGGTACTGTCTATGAAATCACATGACAATTTGAACTTCTACTTTTCCGCATGCTTACGGATCTTTTTTGTAGGAAATCTGCTCGAAGAAGAATTCCGGTTTGACAAGAACGACAGGATATCGCAAATATGCTGCCCGCTGCTTTGCTCTTGTTAATACCTGTAGTCCTGTATCACTGTACTTGCATACATACCTGGTTCATTATGTGACAGCAGTATGCATGATAGCTTGCTTATCAATTGTTCGCTCCAAATTATCTGATCTGTATGAACTGTTACATTAGTGTAGAATATATCCAATGCCAATGTTTTTTTTAGCTCTGCATTGTTCTTGTAAGTACATGCTGTCCTTTATCAGTGTACTTATAATGACAGGTAGTTGTTCATGTACCATCACTCTGCAGCTTATTTTCCTTTGCCCTCCATTTTCTACACATCAGATCTATATTTACTCTTACCATAAGGTTGGTACTAAAGAAGTTTAGTTGTGCATTGCTCTTGGCTGTACCTTTTGCCTGTATCGCTACACTTACATTTATAGCTACTTGGTTATGTAGCATCACTCTTCATCTTATCTTAAATATTCTCCATTTTTTCGTATATTATCACATCTATATTTACTCTTAAGAAAATGTAGAATAAAGGCAATGCTTTTGAAGAAGATTCTGTGGTAAACTTCTTGAATTGCCCCCCCCCCCATCAGCATGGACAAGGCCTTTATAGAGCCTGTCTTCACCAATAATGTACGTTTGTCCATCTCAAGCCTTCAAACTTTGTTGTATATATTTGGTTAGGCATGACTGCAACAGCTGTTTATTTTTTGGTGTTTGCATCAAATTGCTTGTTTAAAGTTTATTATGTAGTTCATAAACAAAAGTTTGTCCTTTCTCAATTTAAGTTTTCAGTTGTACAACCAAGTTCCTTCTTCATACCATGTAAATTAAACTATACAGAGCAAGTGATCTTCTTTTGCACTGCATGTATGCTTCTGTTCTTCATCCGTAATCCAGTGGTGTGGTGAACCTACCCACTACAGCACAATGTCATATTCTGCAATGTCTTAACTATGAACAATGTCATATCATTCTACTATTTTAAACCGTCTCTTTATTTGCCAATCTGAAATGGTATAAATTGACAGCACACTAACCATTGATACTTATGAGTTCTTGATCTGTAATCCAGTGGTGTCGTGAAGCTGCCAACTCCTTCACAATGTCATTTCCTGCCATGTCTTGACCTGAACAATACCATATTGTGCTAATGCAATTTTAAACTGTGTCACTTTATTCGTCAATAAGAAATGTGATGAATTGTCAGCACTGATACTTTTATGTGCAAAATCTGTCATCTGTCTGCTTGTTTATCTTTCAGAGTGAGGAAGATATAAGTGTTAAACAAGCGCAGTCTTCATCTTGCTCAGCTGCTTGCGCTGCAGCTCCCCAGCAAGGCTAACCTTTCTTGAACTCTATTGAAGTGCTGTCGGTTTTGTATATTTTTTTGTCGGCGTGTTTATTTGCACTGATGGCGATCTTTGATGCCCAGTGTATGTAATCTGCTGTCTGCTTGTGCTTTATTATCATAGTGGCGAACTTTGATGCCCAATGGATGTAATATGCCGTAATTTCTTTATTGTATAGTCTAGGTTTTTTCTTATTCACGATGTTGCAGTTATTTTACTGTATATATATATATCCCGTCTTCGCAGTAAACCGGCCAAACCGTAAAATTACGGTACATAATTGGGCCGTCATGCAATCACGATGTAGGTTGGGCCTGAAATGTGCCGAACAGCTCACGGGCCGGCAGCAGCCCGAAATGAACCCCGGCCCATGATTGTGCGAATCAAATCACGGGCTTTTAACAGGCCAAAATTGTCTCGGTCCTTGTTTGGCCCAATCAGATATCGGCTGCGAGCAGGCCGGATGCAAACCGGGCCGTAGTTAGGCCCAACTATATGACGGGCTTTTAACAGGCCGACATTAATATAGGGCCGAAATGTTAAACGGGCCCTTAACAGGCCAAAACTAATATCAGGCCGAATTACTAAGTGGGCCTTTAGCAAGTGGGCCCAAAAGCATAGTGTCCAGTTGACAGGCCGAATCTGATATGGGCCATAATTGAGCCCAAATCCTCTTAAAGGGCCGGACCTGATCTGGGCCGTAATTTGGCCCAGAACGTGGTAGGCTTTTAACGGGCCAGATCTCATATGGGCCACTATTAGGCCCGGAGCGTGGCAGGCCATCAATGAACCGGATCAAATATGGGCCGGCATTTGGCCCAAAACATGGCAGCCGGTTAATGGGCTGGCCTACTAGGGTCCTCAAAATCTTGTGGGCCTACAGCTGGGTCGGCCCATTAATGTCGGCGAAATCTCGTGGGCCTTTAGCTGGGCCGGCCCATTATGATCCGCAAGAATCTTGTGGGCCTTTACCTGGGCCGGCCCATTATGGCACACAAAAATCTTGTGGGCCTTTACCTGGGCCGGCCCATTATGGCCCGCAAAATCTTGTGGGCCTTTAGCTGGGCCATCCCATTATGGTCCGCAAAATCTCGTGGGCCTTTAGCTGGGCCAGCCCATTATGGTCCGCAAAATTCAGTTGGGCCGGCCCATTTAAACTTGATGGGCTGGTCCACGTGTCAACATATCATAGGCGTGTCTCGCCCATTGGATGAGTGACACCTGTGCCAACGCGGACCTCACACGTGTCTCCTCCAGCCAATGATGATTTTACACGTGGAAAATCCCCATTGGTCGGGGTTGTTAACGGGTTATCGGATCCAAAACCCGACCCGATAGCTTAATGGCGTTCCGTTATGGTGGATGCCACGTGTCGGTCACCCTTGACGAAAGCACTTCTGTGACGCGCGATTTATCGTCATGGAAGTGGACACTTCCGTGATGATAATTTTGGTAATATCATGGAACACTTCTACGACAGCACAGGTATGACTATCTTGATTCTGTCATAAATTTGTCATGGATGTACATGCATGACAAAAAACGTGACCTACTGTGACAAACACGTATCATCACGGAAGTGTATTTTTTTTGCAGTGCTGGGTAAACATTGTGTCCCCCGCCTCCTGTTACCATCCGCCTTAGACGCATAGTTTGGGACCCCCTACCCGAGATCCGCCGGTTTTGACACCGACATTGGTGCTTTCATTGAGAGTTCCACTATGCCGTCACCATAATGCTTGATGGCTCCTTCGATCATCGGCAACAATCCGATCTAGGGTGAGATCTTTTCCCCCGGACAGATCTTCGTATTCGGCGGCTTCGCACTGCGGGCCAACTCGCTTGGCCATCTGGAGCAGATCGAGAGCTACGCCCCCGGCCGTCAGGTCAGGTTTGGAAACTTAAACTATACTACCAACGTCCGCGGAGACTCGATCTTCGACGGATTCGAGCCCATGTCAGGTGCGCCGCACAGTCACGACGAGCATGACTTAGCTCTGCCGACGGACAGTGTTCGAAAGATCACCCCTATGGCAACTCCGGCCCTCGATCCGGAGCAGATCGCGCCATCCGAGGACGGGTGGATGGACCCCGCCACGGAGGCCGCACACTCAGCGGCGACAGAGCCGAATACCGATTTCTCTTCCTACGAGACCCGTGTGGCAAGATCCTTGGATTCGTCCCCGGCCACAGGCTCCGAACCGCCTGCGTCAGTGCCTATCAAATCTGATTGGGCACTGATCATGGAGTTTTCCTCCGCGGATATCTTTCAACACTCGCCCCTGGGCGATGTGCTAAATTCATTAAGGTCTCTCTCCTTATCAGGTGGCCCTTGGCCGAACTGTGTCCGGCTTGAGTGGGAAGCGGACGACGAAGAAATTCGTTCCCCACCCACCACCCACTTAATAGCCACTGTCAACGATTTAACCGACATGCTTGATTTCGACTCCGAAAACATCGACGGGATGGACGACGATGCAGGAGAGGAACATGAACCACCGCCCACAGGGCGCTGGACACCCACTTCATCACACGATATATATATATATATATGGTGGATATACCCATAGAAAACAACAACGAGGAGCGGAAGGATGCAGCGAAGGATAGTTCACTCGAAAAGCAACCAAAGCGACGACGTAGGCGCCGCTCCAAATCCCGCCTCGGCAAAAACAGCGATAACAGCACAGGAAAGAATAATACCCCGATCGACTCCAAAGGAAACGACGACCACATGGACCCAGCGACAGAGCAGGATGAACCAGCGGACGGCGAACATAGTACGGAGCCGTTGTCCGATCACGTCAAAGCCGAGGGTAAAGCTAATCAACCTGCCTCCGGAGAGGAGAATAGTCCGGACGACGATGCACACATCATCCCGGATAGGCACATGGAGCAAGAGAATCTCCATAGAAGGCTTATTGCCACCGCAAGGAGTCTAAAGAAGCAGAAGCAAAGGCTTAAGGCCGCGCAAAATACACTCAATAATAGATGGAACAAAGTGCTCGACACTGAAGGAAAGTATGGTGGCAGTCGCCACACAAAGAGCTATCCAAAGCGCAAGCTGCTGCCTGAATTCGATGATGAGGCTTTAGAACCTATACAGCCGAAAAATAAAACGGCCGATCAGCCGGATCGACCACCCCGTGGCCGCGATAGGGCGGCTAATGATGTCGCACATAAGTCAGCACACGATTCACATGGGGACTTGCATCAAAAAGCGGGTATGACCAGGTCCATCTACGGATCTAGGAAGCGCGCTCCGGCGCAGAATCAAAACCGAACACTACAACCGTCAGAACGCCATGACACATCCAAATACAGGGGTGCCGCGCACCCCCTATGCTTCACCGATGAGGTGCTGGATCACGAATTCCCACAGTGATTCAAACCCGTGAACATAGAGGCGTACGACAGAAAGACAGACCCTGGGGTCTGGATTGAGGACTTTATCCTTCATATCCATATGGCTCGCGGAGATGAACTCCACGCCATCAAATACTTGCCCCTCAAGTTGAAAGGACCAGCTCGGCATTGGCTGAAAAGCCTCCTCAAAAACTCAATTGGAAGTTGGGAAGAGCTTGAGGATGCTTTTAGGGCTAATTTTCAAGGGACTTATGTCCGACCTCCGGATGCAGACAATTTAAGTCATATAACTCAACAGCCTGGAGAGTCAGCCCGAAAGCTTTGGAACAGGTTCCTCACTAAGAAGAATCAAATTGTCGACTGCCTGGACGCCGAAGCCTTAGCAGCTTTCAAACACAGTGTCCGGGACGAATGGCTCGCCAGACACCTCGGCCAAGAAAAACCGAGAACAATGGCAGCCCTAACAAGCCTTATGACCCGCTTTTGCGCGGGCGAAGATAGTTGGCTGGCCCGTAGCGGCACCGGCGACCCAGGCACATCCGAAGTCAGGGATGGCAATGGAAAACCACGACGCAATAAAAGAAAGCGCCGAAACAACGAAGATAGCCCAGACAGCACGGCGGTAAACGCCAGCTTCAGGGGCTCTCGACCCGGTCAACGAAAAAAGCCTTTCAAAAAGGCAACAGAGATGGACTGTCTAGCCTAAACAAGATTCTAGACAGATTATGTCAGATTCACGGCACCTCCGACAAACCTGCAAATCACACCAATAGCGAATGCTGGGTCTTCAAGCAGGCCGGCAAGCTAAACACCGAACACAAGGGGAGGGAGACGCCAAGTGAAGACGAGGATGAGCCTCGCCAACAAAACACTGGGGGACAAAAAAATTCCCACCAGAGGTCAAAACAGTGAACATGGTTCATGTAACGAAGAGGAGGAGCAAACGCGCACTCCGAGACGAATGTGCCGTGAAGCCCGTCACCCCCAAGTTCAACCCTTGGTCGGCCTGCCCGATCACTTTCAATCGCAGGGATCACCCGACTAGTATCCGGCACGGAGGATCGGCTGCCTTAGTGCTAGACCCAATAATTAACGGATACCATCTCACCTGAGTCCTTATGGACGGCGGCTGTAGTCTTAATCTGATATATCAGGACACAGTCAGCAAAATGGGGATAGACCCGACAAGAATCAGCCAAAGCAATACTACCTTTAAAGGAGTAATACCAGGCCTCTCTAGTACTAGAGGCCCGCTGCACGGGCTCTCTAGTACTAGAGGTTGTATTCGGTTCTCCCGACAACTTCTGAATGAAAAGTTAACCTTCGACATTGCTCCATTCCGAAGCGGCTATCAAGCACTACTCGGAAGAACGGCCTTCGCTCGTTTTAATGCAGTACCGCATTACGCTTATCTTAAGCTTAAGATGCCCGGTCCACGTGGCATCATCATAGTTAGCTGAAACACTGAGCATCCCTTACGTGCGGAAGAGCGTGCGGCGGCTTTAACAGCCGAACACTGAACGACCTCTCCAACCAGAATAAATGATCGGTCATCAAGACCGCGGACACGGCTAGACGAGTCTAGTGCACCACTAGCTGTAACAGCTCAGATAAACCTGAAGATTGGGTCGAGGGATATACCCCCATAAGTGGTGCTAGGGGCTTCCCGCATGTAAAAAGGGCTACAGTTCGGCTTGACCTTATTTAAGATTGAATTTTAACGGTTTATTAAGAATAACCAATTTTTTCGCACGAAGATTTTCACCTGGGTTTTTCTCTTTTACAGATGATAATCGTGCTACACCCTTCCAGGTGTCGGGACCCCGATTCCAAGTCACACCGATCTAGCCTGTAACACCTCATATCACTTTGCGGCCTCACGCACGGTACTCCCACGGGTGTCGCCTTACCAGGGCCCGGGACCGTTTGCGCCTTTTGGCTCACGTATATGACAATGTCGCTAGCATCCATATGACAGAGAACCCGGGCGGACATGGCTAGTCGTGAACCCAAAGCGGCACTAACGTATGGGGACAGGCATACATGAATCAACATCGAACGTGTCGGTCAGCAGCGTGCGAATCCGGGCTGTAGCACTGGGCTAACAGGACTCCGGGAACCCGGACTGTAGCAGGCTAGGCAGGACTCCGGATGTCACCGCGTGACATTTCCCCAAAGGGACAGACACAAGAACGATATGAAACACATGCCGGCCAGTCAAGTGTCCAGAGAAGTAGTGCTGGGCTAGCAGGACTCCGGTGAACCGGGCTGTAGCGGACTACTATGGCTCAAGGAGGCACTAGACTACATTTCCCCATAAGAGAGGCTGCTAAGGATAGACAACTAGATTGTCGGATCCCACACATACCAAGCATTTCAATCATACACACAATATGCTCGATATGTGCAAATACAACATGGCATCACAACAAGACTCTACGACTCAGAGTATTTATTCATTAGGCTCCGAAGAGCCAAATATTACAAACATGGGTCTCATGACCCAACATTCAGAGCATACAAGTCAAAGCACATGCGGAAGCTTAACATGTCTGAGTACAGACATCTATAAATGAAAAATGCTGAGAAGCCTGACTATCTACCAGATCCTGCCGAGGGCACAAGATCGTAGCTGAGGTATCAAGCTAAACGTCGAAGTCCACACGGAACTACTAGCGAGACTGACATCTCTCTGCAAAACATAAAATAGGCAAACGTGAGTACAATTGTACCCAGCAAGACTTACATCAGAACTATCTACATATGCATCGGTATCAACAAAGGGGGTGGTGGAGTTTAACTGCAGCAAGCCAGCTTTGACTCGGTGGCTATCCTGAACTACGACTAAAGGTAACTCTTTTGAGGTGGCGCACACGAGTCCACATATTCACCATATCAATACACCACTATGGATCCGCTCCCGTCTCCCTACGAGAACGCCATCCATAGCACTCACGCTTATCTTGCGCATTTTAGAGTATCCACTTTCACTTGTCTATGAACTGTACAGGCAACCCAGAAGTCCTTTACCGCGGACACGGCTATTCGAATAGATCATATTAACCCTGCAGGGGTGTACTTCGTCACACACGCTCTCGCCACTTACCACCATGTACACGTCGTGTACCTCGGCAACCTTCAAGCGGAAGCCTGGCGAGGGAGTCGGCCACGACCTGACTAACCACACAAGTCTCTCGTCCAGGTTTATCGCCTATTCGGGTTCCATCCGCAAGGAGATCCAGCCGGGGTGTCGCTCACGGCCCCAAACGATGTGAACAGGGTTCCCAAGCCCACCTCGACGGATGGATCTACGCTTGGTACACCGTGCCACGGTGCCTAGTCTGTCCCAAGCCCACCTGTACCGGGTGCCACTTGGTAGACTACTAACACTACCTACAAACACCAGAAACTAGTTGCAACTCCTGGACAGAGATCAAGTTGATTAATAAGTCGAGAGGGGTCGAGTTACCGGAACCCAATGTGTGGTAGTAACTGTTCATGGATCACAAACACATAACTCAGTTCCTGAGGACGGCTTCAATGAGACAACCCACCATGTACTCCTACATGGCCTCTCACCGCTACCTTTACCAAATCGTGTTCACACACTTAGCTCTCAACAGTAGGACATGTTCATCACATTCCAATTCATCCCCGATGAATCAGACTCGACTCAACTCTAAGCAGTAGCAGGCATGACATTCAAGCATGAATGAGTAGGCACATCAGGGCTCAAACAACTCCTCCTCATGCTAGTGGGTTTCATCTATTTACTGTGGCAATGACAGGTCATGCAGAGGATAAGGGGTTCAGCTACCACAGCAAGTAACAGATGAATCGTTGTTGTCCTAATGCGGTAAAAGAGAGCAGGAGTGAGAGAGTGGGATTGTATCGGAATGAGCAAGGGGGTTTTGCTTGCCTGACACTTCCGAAGATAGTATAGCTCTTCATCGGTGTCATCGAAAGCATCGTCGAAGCAACGTCTACTGAGAGGGGGCAACACCGGCAAACAGAGAAGAAACACGATCAATGCAATGCACAATATGATGCATGCTATGACATGGCAATATGAATGTATTTTGAGCTAATGCAACTAGCAACATATTAAATGGAGTTGGTTTGAACCTTAGGTTCAAATTCAAACTTCATATGTGGAAATTCATATGCCATTTACATGAGTTGTCCTAAACAGCAGCCTTAAATTGTTCTAACATGCATGAAAATGGTACAGATGGATAGATTGGACTTTTCTGATCATTTTTCATATATAAATTATTTCATTCTGAGCTACGATTGAATTTCTATGAATTTTAGAAGTTTAGGGCATTTTCTGGAATTTCTGAATTATTTTAAATCCAGAAAAGGATTAATTGCGTCATGCCTGTGTCAGCGGTCAACTGGGTTGACCCAGGTCAAACCTGACGTGTGGGGGCCACACGTCAGGGACACAGGGCTAATCCCGGTCAAACCCAGCGCTGACTGGGGTTTTTCCAGGCCTGGGGCCCACTGTCAGTGGTTGTGGGCGGTTTAAGCAGCGGGGTTAGCGCCTAATGACGGTGCCACGTCATCGGTCGCCGGAGCCTTGCCGGCGGTGACCAAAACGACGGCGTCTCGGCTCGGATTTGAGCTACGGGTGGTGGTTTGGTGAGCTAAGGGCACCGGGGAGTAGCTCTTGCTCGTCCGCATCCAAAGGACCGGATGGGAGGCAGCGGGGTGGCCGGGAGCAGCGCCGGCGGCGACCAAGGCGGCGGCCGGAGTTCGGGTCTCGGCGGTTTCGGTGTTGCGAAGCACGGCAGGGCAGCTGGAGGGGGTTTTGGGCTTCTGGCGTTGCGCTGAGCACGGCTATGTGCTCGGTTGCAGCTCTATGTGACAGTGGCCACGACGGCGTCATGGCTGGCGGAGTCGGGCTTCGGGCACTTGTGGAACGATGGCTAGAGGACGGGAACGGAGGGGGCGAGCAAAGAGGAGAGATGAGGAGCTCACAGGGAGGCGGCGCAAAAGGTTAGTGGCCTCGGGGACGGACGGAAACCGACGAATCGACGGAGACGATCTCCGGGCGCCGGCGGTGAAGAAGAGGACGTTGGCGATGAAGCAAAGTCCTCCGGCTCGTTTCCTTCGGCTTGGGGATGTGGTGCCCGATTGCGGAGCTGCTGGGCACGATCACGGGACAAGGGGTGGCCGGTGGTCATGGCTACGGCGAGCGGCGCTCTCAGGTGCGTTCGGTGACGAGAGGAAGGGAGAGAAGAGGAGGAGGAGGAGGAGTCCAGAGAGAGTGAGAGGGTCCGGGGTGTGCGTGGCGTCGCGGGAGGCGCCCAGGGCAACGAGGGGGCAGCCAGGCAGGGTGGAGGTGGCGCGCGCGTGCGGCGAGCACACGCCCTCCTGCCTACTGGCAGGAGGTTGAAGACGGTGCGGCGGCTGGGCTGGGCCAGCTACACTGCTGGGCCACCTGGTGGGCTGGCAGGTGGGCTGTGCCAGGTAAGTGGCCAGGTACTTCTCTCTCTCTCTCTTTCCTAATTTAGTTTCTGTTTTCTATTGTTCTCTAGTCTTTAGGGCTTTATTAAAAATACTTGAACAGATCCAAGAATCATCAAACTGCTCAATGCCACTTTTTGGAATATAACCAACAGCAAACATTTTAGTTCATGATTATTTGAGCATTTAAAATATTTAATAGCATTTAAATGCCCAAATGCAAATACTATATGATTTAATTCAGAGCCCAAATATGTCCTGGAAAAATGTGCAACACCTCTGGTTATTGCTCCTAGCATTTCCCAGAAATGATGAACATTTTTTAAAGCCATTTGGAGTCACTGAGAATATTTTAGTTGAACCTAGTGAATTCCTTTAATGCTAGGGTTTAGGCAATCCCCATTTCAAATTCATTTGAAACTTAAACATGATCACACTCATGAAGCTAGGCTAGTGCAAACCAGAACTAGGGATGTGACAACTCACCCCCACTAAACAAGAATTTCGTCCCGAGGTTCGAGGCGTGAGGTAAGAAGACAGAGGGGACACAAGAGCTAACACAATCTTCTCGATCCAATACCCTCATCGAAGATGTTGACTCATTGCTTCAAATTGATCTTGTCGTCTTTGCTTTCGGGATCTTCATCCAACTATGATGACGGAAGAGAGGGAAACTCTACAGGATTGATCTTCTGGAAGATCGAGCTATACAAGATCAACTCGCGGAATGAGATGTTGAAACATCTCGAGTTGAGACACAAAACACATCGAGAGGGATGGAAGAACAAACGATGAGGTTTGATTTGGTGGGCAACAATCCCACGCTTAGATAATATGGTGCATGGGTTCCAAAGGAGCGAGGAGTTAATTGCCATGACTCCATAACGGGGCACCTTAGGAAAGGTGACTCATAGAATTATTCCCTTAGGTGGCAAAGGAATTACTTTTGATACAAGGATCGTTGAAACTCTTTATACCAGCCTAAGGCAATCACAAACGATCGTGTGAACGAATTCTAAAGAATGGCATACTCGGACCAGAATGGATGATGTGGACTACCTTGTTGAAGACAACACCATGGATGATTTGCTTATCATCGGGGATGGATGGGACCCATAGTAGGACCACTTTTGAAGATGATCCTAAACAGTAATTACTGAGGTGCAAGCTGGGAACAAAATGCAAATGCTGGGTATGACTCTGGTAACTAGGGATAACTCAACGAGAGTGATTCCACCGTTGAACGGTTCTAGCATAATCGAGGAAACCGAGAGCACAAGGACCCCTGAGGATCAACTTCTAGAATAAGTTGCACTAAATCCTCATGGAGAAGATGGTTAAATAGCTCAATCAAGATACTACAATGATAGATCTTCCGGCTAGGTGTGTCGGCCAGAACATCAACCTTGTCGGGACCTACATCATAACCTTGGAAAAGTTCCAACCGTCATATCTGCCTGAGATTCGGATCTAGTTGGTAACAGGATATTCCAGACTCATCGAGTCTAGAAGAAAATGAAGGTTTGCAACACAAATCGACGAGATGACGTTGCGAGATTCTCGGGAGATGGACTACGGTAGTAAGCTCCAAAACATGAGCTGGTTCTGCTACAAACACATGTGAACACGCTATCCCAGACAAGCATGACCACATAGTAGTCTTATGATAAAACACTACCGAGTCCAGGTGGGGAACCATCAACGAGGATAACAAAGTCCTAACATAAGTCATGATTCTTAAGAAGGAACTTCTTCTCCTAGAACAAATCAATCAGTGGCTTGGTGTGCTACGGAATTCATATGGAACGAAGATGATCAGTCTAACAGACCACAGAATACTTCGCACGTGCATGGCTGACTTGGGATGATTCCAGAGAAAGCAAAAACAAACTTTCTCGAATTCACGGCGGCAACTTACATCAAGTGCACGTGAATTAGAGGAAGTATCTTCTTTCATCCAAACATATACCTCATGAACGGGACACGAGGGCAACGCTTACAAAGTTTCCAACACTAGTTTAATGCTCAACAAAATCATGGACAAGATGAAAATGTTGTCAATGGGCTCAGCAACAATCCATCTAGGCTTCCATATAGATGCAATTCCAAAATTAAGTAAACACGGGAATAGCATTGGTCAGACCCAAAAGATATAATGGTGTATGCTCGAGGAATCAACCACGAGTAAGACAACATTATGAACATCGTTGGTTCTGATTTGATTTGATGATAGCCCATGTTCAAATCAAAGTTTTGACAAGATGATAGACCCAAAAACTGATCACAAGGACCAATCGATGAAGATATCACCTTTCTTCAACACACACAGACCCAAGATATCCCTTTGGAAATGAACTAAGTTAGACAAGCTTTTATCTTCCAACTCTCCAAGTTGTTGTTTAGCTTGACCAACTAGCTCAGGGGTATCCAACACAGATTCTTGGGGAAGGGGTGGTTTATTGGAAACCAACTTGATCACGAATTCAACATAGCGGTCAGGTGACAACCTGGTGATACTTCCGAGAAGATATTCGGAAAATCATGTACCACCGATATGTTACTAGGCTCGAGAACAATCTCGCCTTTCAGGGCAAGCGATATGATCAACTGAGCAAGGGTTTGTCACAACCCTAACTCATTGGTCGATGAGTGCACCCGGAAATATGGACTAGGTAGCACGATCAATCTTAGGATGATGATTCAATAACCAGCATGCTAAGAATGAGAGTATTGTCCATTAACCACCAAGCAATGGAGTTGCCCAGAGTATTGATTTCACACATCACGGTTCACTTGTCGGTATTCCGGCTGTGACAACACGGGACCGAGGAATGAATAATGATGGTGAAAAGTATCACTACATCAAGAATTCATAAGAGTTGGTGCAATTCTCATGACATTCCTGACATCAAGAGGGCAATACTTCAGGGTAGAACAGAGCAAAAGCTGGATTGGCATTTTGGTCTGCGGAATACAATTGCTTTGACCCGATCCTAGATATGGATGAGGTTCTGGAGTTAGTTTCTCCTAGACATTCTGGAATAGGATGGCTTGATGGACCACAAGAATAATAAGCATCGATAACACGGATGCATAATTCCTCCTGACTATCAATTGACAGACGATGGTCGGAATACCAATGAAGAGGGACAACTCAAGGGGATATATATGTTTCTGAGTTGTAGATGCATAGATTAATGTCGAACCAAGTTCAACGGGTTTCTTCCAGATAACCCATGCAGAAAGGTAGGACTGGCAGATTCACAATGTAGAAAGGAGAACTCATCAAGAGCACTCTGGTTGTGATCTTTTGGTTCAAAGGAACTTCTGCCATAAGCAGTTCATGGTATTTGGAAGAAGGAAATACCACGGACCTCGAGGACTATCGCAAAGGTTACTGATATCCTAAAGGTACGAGCAACACTATCAACACGAGGTAAGTAGAGTGAATCTTGGGTCAAGAACCCAAGAATAGAATACCTACTAACTAATAACATCACGGGATGCTTTCGAGAATGATGGCCAGAATCATCACCCTAGGAACACAAAACATGGCCATATTACTAGGTGGTTCTCTAAGACACCTAGGGTCATAATAATGGCTTCAACATATACGCCGAGGCAACAAAGTACCTCAACTCAACGATTAGTGTGATTAATTTGGCTCAAAGGAACCTCGGGAACGGGAATAAGGGATTTGCAAATGCATCGGACTATTTAGAAACCTGGGATGACTCGAACAGCATAACGGCTGTAAAAGCTCAAAAGGATTTGAGATATCCTGCAAAATGGTGGCATAACCACTCAACATCATAATATCAAGGTTCCGAGATCAGCTATCAACACACGGAAGTAGTAGAAACTGAACTGAGGCTTCAGACCAACAATCCTACGAGTCTACGGATTGGTAACACGTGATCCTGATAGAAAGATGAGAAGCCTAGTTCTTAATCCCCGTAGAAGAGAAGAGGATGACTCAGATCAGAAGGGCATAAGGTAAAGGAGTAAAAAGAGCCTTACGTTCCCTCCGACAATCAATTCCCCTACATATAACTAAAGCATTTCTAGACTCAACTTCGACCAGTTTGGCTTCGTAAACCTACAGGCAGTCAGGCTCTGATACCAAAGCTGTCGGGACCCCGATTCCAAGTCACACCGATCTAGCTTGTAACACCTCATATCACTTTGCGGCCTCACGCGCGGTACTCCCACGGGTGTCGCCTTACCAGGGCCCGGGACCGTTTGCGCCTTTTGGCTCACGTATATGACAATGTCGCTAGCATCCATATGACAGAGAACCCGGGCCGACATGGCTAGTCGTGAACCCAAAGCGGCACTAACGTATGGGGACAGGCATACATGAATCAACATCGAACGTGTCGGTCAGCAGCGTGCGAATCCGGGCTGTAGCACTGGGCTAACAGGACTCCGGGAACCCGGACTGTAGCAGGCTAGGCAGGACTCCGGATGTCACCGTGTGACATTTCCCCGAAGGGACAGACACAGGAACGATATGAAACACATGCCGGCCAGTCAAGTGTCCAGAGCAGTAGTGCCGGGCTAGCAGGACTCCGGTGAACCGGGCTGTAGCGGACTACTATGGCTCAAGGAGGCACTAGACTACATTTCCCCATAAGAGAGGCTGCTAAGGATAGACAACTAGATTGTCGGATCCCACACATACCAAGCATTTCAACCATACACACAATATGCTCGATATGTGCAAATACAACATGGCATCACAACAAGACTCTACGACTCAGAGTATTTATTCATTAGGCTCCGAAGAGCCAGATATTACAAACATGGATCTCATGACCCAACATTCAGAGCATACAAGTCAAAGCACATGCGGAAGCTTAACATGTCTGAGTACAGACATCTATAAATGAAAAAGGCTGAGAAGCCTGACTATTTACCAGATCCTGCCGAGGGCACAAGATCGTAGCTGAGGTATCAAGCTAAACGTCGAAGTCCACACGGAACTACTAGCGAGACTGACGTCTCTCTGCAAAACATAAAATAGGCAAACGTGAGTACAAATTGTACCCAGCAAGACTTACATCAGAACTATCTACATATGCATCGGTATCAACAAAGGGGGTGGTGGAGTTTAACTGCAGCAAGCCAGCTTTGACTCGGTGGCTATCCTGAACTACGACTGCAGGTAACTCTTTTGAGGTGGCGCACACGAGTCCACATATTCACCATATCAATACACCACTATGGATCCGCTCCCGTCTCCCTACGAGAACGCCATCCATAGCACTCACGCTTATCTTGCGCATTTTAGAGTATCCACTTTCACTTGTCTGTGAACTATACAGGCAACCCAGAAGTCCTTTACCGCGGACACGGCTATTCGAATAGATCATATTAACCCTGCAGGGGTGTACTTCGTCACACACGCTCTCGCCACTTACCACCATGTACACGTCGTGTACCTCGGCAACCTTCAAGCGGAAGCCTGGCGAGGGAGTCGGCCACGACCTGACTAACCACACAAGTCTCTCGTCCAGGTTTATCGCCTATTCGGGTTCCATCCGCAAGGAGATCCGGCCGGGGTGTCGCTCACGGCCCCAAACGATGTGAACAGGGTTCCCAAGCCCACCTCGACGGATGGATCTACGCTTGGTACACCGTGCCACGGTGCCTAGTCTGTCCCAAGCCCACCTGTACCGGGTGCCACTTGGTAGACTACTAACACTACCTACAAACACCAGAAACTAGTTGCAACTCCTAGACAGAGATCAAGTTGATTAATAAGTCGAGAGGGGTCGAGTTACTGAAAACCAATGTGTGGTAGTAACTGTTCATGGATCACAAACACAGAACTCAGTTCCTGAGGACGGCTTCAATGAGACAACCCACCATGTACTCCTACATGGCCTCTCACCGCTACCTTTACCAAATCGTGTTCACACACTTAGCTCTCAACAGTAGGACATGTTCACCACACTCCAATTCATCCCCGATGAATCAGACCTCGACTCAACTCTAAACAGTAGCAGGCATGACAATCAAGCATGAATGAGTAGGCACATCAGGGCTCAAACAACTCCTACTCATGCTAGTGGGTTTCATCTATTTACTGTGGCAATGACAGGTCATGCAGAGGATAAGGGGTTCAGCTACCGCAGCAAGTAACAGATGAATCGTTGTTGTCCTAATGCAGTAAAAGAGAGCAGGAGCGAGAGAGTGGGATTGTATCGGAATGAGCAAGGGGGTTTTGCTTGCCTGACACTTCCGAAGATAGTATAGCTCTTCATCGGTGTCATCGATCGCATCGTCGAAGCAACGTCTACTGAGAGGGGGCAACACCGGCAAACAGAGAAGAAACACGATCAATGCAATGCACAATATGATGCATGCTATGACATGGCAATATGAATGTGTTTTGAGCTAATGCAACTAGCAACATATTAAATGGAGTTGGTTTGAACCTTAGGTTCAAATTCAAACTTCATATGTGGAAATTCATATGCCATTTACATGAGTTGTCCTAAACAGCAGCCTTAAATTGTTCTAACATGCATGAAAATGGTACAGATGGATAGATTGGATTTTTCTGATCATTTTTCGTATATAAATTATTTCATTCTGAGCTACGGTTGAATTTCTATGAATTTTAGAAGTTTAGGGCATTTTCTGGAATTTTTGAATTATTTTAAATCCAGAAAAGGATTAATTGCGTCATGCCTGTGTCAGCGGTCAACTGGGTTGACCCAGGTCAAACCTGACGTGTGGGGGCCACACGTCAGCGACACAGGGCTAATCCCGGTCAAACCCAGCGCTGACTGGGGTTTGACCAGGCCTGGGGCCCACTGTCAGTGGTTGTGGGCGGTTTAAGCAGCGGGGTTAGCGCCTAATGACGGTGCCACGTCATCGGTCACCGGAGCCATGCCGGCGGCGACCAAAACGACGGTGTCTCGGCTCGGATTTGAGCTACGGGTGGTGGTTTGGTGAGCTAAGGGCACCGGGGAGTAGCTCTTGCTCGTCCGCATCCAAAGGACCGGACGGGAGGCAGCGGGGTGGCCGGGAGCAGCGCCGGCGACGAGCAAGGCGGCGGCCGGAGTTCGGGTCTCGGCGGTTTCGGTGTTGCGAAGCACGGCAGGGGCAGCTGGAGGGGGTTTTGGGCTTCTGGCGTTGCGCTGAGCACGGCTATGTGCTCGGTTGCAGCTCTATGTGACAGTGGCCACGACGGCGTCATGGCCGGCGGAGCCGGGCTTCGGGCACTTGTGGAACGATGGCTAGAGGACAGGAACGGAGGGGGCGAGCAAAGAGGAGAGATGAGGAGCTCACAGGGAGGCGGCACTGAAGGTCAGTGGCCTCGGGGACGGACGGAAACCGACGAATCGACGGAGACGATCTCCGGGCGCCGGCAGTGAAGACGAGGACGTTGGCGATGAAGCAAAGTCCTCCGGCTCGTTTCCTTCGGCTTGGGGATGTGGTGCCCGATTGCGGAGCTGCTGGGCACGATCACGGGACAAGGGGTGGCCGGTGGTCATGGCTACGGCGAGCGGCGCTCTCAGGTGCGTTCGGTGACGAGAGGAAGGGAGAGAAGAGGAGGAGGAGGAGTCCAGAGAGAGTGAGAGGGTCCGGGGTGTGCGTGGCGTCGCGGGAGGCGCCCAGGGCAACGAGGGGGCAGCCAGGCAGGGTGGAGGTGGCGCGCGCGTGCGGCGAGCACACGCCCTCCTGCCTACTGGCAGGAGGTTGAAGACGGTGCGGCGGCTGGGCTGGGCCAGCTACAGTGCTGGGCCATCTGGTGGGCTGGCAGGTGGGCTGTGCCAGGTAAGTGGCCAGGTACTTCTCTCTCTCTCTCTTTCCTAATTTAGTTTCTGTTTTCTATTGTTCTCTAGTCTTTAGGGCTTTATTAAAAATACTTGAACAGATCCAAGAATCATCAAACTGCTCAATGCCACTTTTTGGAATATAACCAACAGCAAACATTTTAGTTCATGATTATTTGAGCATTTAAAATATTTAATAGCATTTAAATGCCCAAATGCAAATACTATATGATTTAATTCAGAGCCCAAATATGTCCTGGAAAAATGTGCAACACCTCTGGTTATTGCTTCTAGCATTTCCCAGAAATGATGAACATTTTTTAAAGCCATTTGGAGTCACTGAGAATATTTTAGTTGAACCTAGTGAATTCCTTTAATGCTAGGGTTTAGGCAATCCCCATTTCAAATTCATTTGAAACTTAAACATGATGACACTCATGAAGCTAGGCTAGTGCAAACCAGAACTAGGGATGTGACAACTCACCCCCACTAAACAAGAATCTCGTCCCGAGATTCGAGGCGTGAGGTAAGAAGACAGAGGGGACACAAGAGCTAACACAATCTTCTTGATCCAATACCCTCATCGAAGATGTTGACTCATTGCTTCAAATTGATCTTGTCATCTTTGCTTTTGGGATCTTCATCCAACTATGATGACGGAAGAGAGGGAAACTCTACAGGATTGATCTTCTGGAAGATCGAGCTATACAAGATCAACTCGCGGAATGAGATGTTGAAACATCTCGAGTTGAGACACAAAACACATCGAGAGGGATGGAAGAACAAACAATGAGGTTTGATTTGGTGGGCAACAATCCCACGCTTAGATAATATGGTGCATGGGTTCCAAAGGAGCGAGGAGTTAATTGCCATGACTCCATAACGGGGCACCTTAGGAAAGGTGACTCATAGAATTATTCCCTTAGGTGGCAAAGGAATTACTTTTGATACAAGGATCGTTGAAACTCTTTATACCAGCCTAAGGCAATCACAAACGATCGTGTGAACGAATTCTAAAGAATGGCATACTCGGACCAGAATGGATGATGTGGACTACCTTGTTGAAGACAACACCATGGATGATTTGCTTATCATCGGGGATGGATGGGACCCATAGTAGGACCACTTTTGAAGATGATCCTAAACAGTAATTACTGAGGTGCAAGCTGGGAACAAAATGCAAATGCTGGGTATGACTCTGGTAACTAGGGATAACTCAACGAGAGTGATTCCACCGTTGAACGGTTCTAGCATAATCGAGGAAACCGAGAGCACAAGGACCCCTGAGGATCAACTTCTAGAATAAGTTGCACTAAATCCTCATGGAGAAGATGGTTAAATAGCTCAATCAAGATACTACAATGATAGATCTTCCGGCTAGGTGTGTCGGCCAGAACATCAACCTTGTCGGGACCTACATCATAACCTTGGAAAAGTTCCAACCGTCATATCTGCCTGAGATTCGGATCTAGTTGGTAACAGGATATTCCAGACTCATCGAGTCTAGAAGAAAATGAAGGTTTGCAACACAAATCGACGAGATGACGTTGCGAGATTCTCGGGAGATGGACTACGGTAGTAAGCTCCAAAACATGAGCTGGTTCTGCTACAAACACATGTGAACACGCTGTCCCAGACAAGCATGACCACATAGTAGTCTTATGATAAAACACTACCGAGTCCAGGTGGGGAACCATCAACGAGGATAACAAAGTCCTAACATAAGTCATGATTCTTAAGAAGGAACTTCTTCTCCTAGAACAAATCAATCAGTGGCTTGGTGTGCTACGGAATTCATATGGAACGAAGATGATCAGTCTAACAGACCACAGAATACTTCGCACGTGCATGGCTGACTTGGGATGATTCCAAAGAAAGCAAAAACAAACTTTCTCGAATTCACGGCGGCAACTTACATCAAGTGCACGTGAATTAGAGGAAGTATCTTCTTTCATCCAAACATATACCTCATGAACGGGACACGAGGGCAACGCTTACAAAGTTTCCAACACTAGTTTAATGCTCAACAAAATAATGGACAAGATGAAAATGTTGTCAATGGGCTCAGCAACAATCCATCTAGGCTTCCATATAGATGCAATTCCAAAATTAAGTAAACACGGGAATAGCATTGGTCAGACCCAAAAGATATAATGGTGTATGCTCGAGGAATCAACCACGAGTAAGACAACATTATGAACATCGTTGGTTCTGATTTGATTTGATGATAGCCCATGTTCAAATCAAAGTTTTGACAAGATGATAGACCCAAAAACTGATCACAAGGACCAATCGATGAAGATATCACCTTTCTTCAACACACACATAGACCCAAGATATCCCTTTGGAAATGAACTAAGTTAGACAAGCTTTTATCTTCCAACTCTCCAAGTTGTTGTTTAGCTTGACCAACTAGCTCAGGGGTATCCAACACATATTCTTGGGGAAGGGGTGGTTTATTGGAAAACCAACTTGATCACGAATTCAACATAGCGGTCAGGTGACAACCTGGTGATACTTCCGAGAAGATATTTGGAAAATCACGTACCACCGAGATGTTACTAGGCTCGAGAACAATCTCGCCTTTCAGGGCAAGCGATATGATCAACTGAGCAAGGGTTTGTCACAACCCTAACTCATTGGTCGATGAGTGCACCCGGAAATATGGACTAGGTAGCACGATCAATCTTAGGATGATGATTCAATAACCAGCACGCTAAGAATGAGAGTATTGTCCATTAACCACCAAGCAATGGAGTTGCCCAGAGTATTGATTTCACACATCACGGTTCACTTGTCGGTATTCCGGCTGTGACAACACGGGACCGAGGAATGAATAATGATGGCGAAAAGTATCACTACATCAAGAATTCATAAGAGTTGGTGCAATTCTCATGACATTCCTGACATCAAGAGGGCAATACTTCAGGGTAGAACAGAGCAAAAGCTGGATTGGCATTTTGGTCTGCGGAATACAATTGCTTTGACCCGATCCTAGATATGGATGAGGTTCTGGAGTTAGTTTCTCCTAGACATTCTGGAATAGGATGGCTTGATGGACCACAAGAATAATAAGCATCGATAACACGGATGCATAATTCCTCCTGACTATCAATTGACAGACGATGGTCGGAATACCAATGAAGAGGGACAACTCAAGGGGACATATATGTTTCTGAGTTGTAGATGCATAGATTAATGTCGAACCAAGTTCAACGGGTTTCTTCCAGATAACCCATGCAGAAAGGTAGGACTGGCATATTCACAATGTAGAAAGGAGAACTCATCAAGAGCACTCTGGTTGTGATCTTTTGGTTCAAAGGAACTTCTGCCATAAGCAGTTCATGGTATTTGGAAGAAGGAAATACCACGGACCTCGAGGACTATCGCAAAGGTTACTGATATCCTAAAGGTACGAGCAACACTATCAACACGAGGTAAGTAGAGTGAATCTTGGGTCAAGAACCCAAGAATAGAATACCTACTAACTAATAACATCATGGGACGCTTTCGAGAATGATGGCTAGAATCATCACACTAGGAACACAAAACATGGCCATATTACTAGGTGGTTCTCTAAGACACCTAGGGTCATAATAATGGCTTCAACATATACGCCGAGGCAACAAAGTACCTCAACTCGACGATTAGTGTGATTAATTTGGCTCAAAGGAACCTCGGGAACGGGAATAAGGGATTTGCAAATGCATCGGACTATTTAGAAACCTGGGATGACTCGAACAGCATAACGGCTGTAAAAGCTCAAAAGGATTTGAGATATCCTGCAAAATGGTGGCATAACCACTCAACATCATAATATCAAGGTTCCGAGATCAGCTATCAACACACGGAAGTAGTAGAAACTGAACTGAGGCTTCAGACCAACAATCCTACGAGTCTACGGATTGGTAACACGTGATCCTGATAGAAAGATGAGAAGCCTAGTTCTTAATCCCCGTAGAAGAGAAGAGGATGACTCAGATCAGAAGGGCATAAGGTAAAGGAGTAAAAAGAGCCTTACGTTCCCTCCGACAATCAATTCACCTACATATAACTAAAGCATTTCTAGACTCAACTTCGACCAGTTTGGCTTCGTAAACCTACAGGCAGTCAGGCTCTGATACCAAAGCTGTCGGGACCCCGATTCCAAGTCACACCGATCTAGCTTGTAACACCTCATATCACTTTGCGGCCTCACGCACGGTACTCCCACGGGTGTCGCCTTACCAGGGCCCGGGACCGTTTGCGCCTTTTGGCTCACGTATATGACAATGTCGCTAGCATCCATATGACAGAGAACCCGGGCCGACATGGCTAGTCGTGAACCCAAAGCGGCACTAACGTATGGGGACAGGCATACATGAATCAACATCGAACGTGTCGGTCAGCAGCGTGCGAATCCGGGCTGTAGCACTGGGCTAACAGGACTCCGGGAACCCGGACTGTAGCAGGCTAGGCAGGACTCCGGATGTCACCGTGTGACATTTCCCCGAAGGGACAGACACAGGAACGATATGAAACACATGCCGGCCAGTCAAGTGTCCAGAGCAGTAGTGCCGGGCTAGCAGGACTCCGGTGAACCGGGCTGTAGCGGACTACTATGGCTCAAGGAGGCACTAGACTACATTTCCCCATAAGAGAGGCTGCTAAGGATAGACAACTAGATTGTCGGATCCCACACATACCAAGCATTTCAACCATACACACAATATGCTCGATATGTGCAAATACAACATGGCATCACAACAAGACTCTACGACTCAGAGTATTTATTCATTAGGCTCCGAAGAGCCAGATATTACAAACATGGGTCTCATGACCCAACATTCAGAGCATACAAGTCAAAGCACATGCGGAAGCTTAACATGTCTGAGTACAGACATCTATAAATGAAAAAAGGCTGAGAAGCCTGACTATCTACCAGATCCTGCCGAGGGCACAAGATCGTAGCTGAGGTATCAAGCTAAACGTCGAAGTCCACAGGGAACTACTAGCGAGACTGACGTCTCTCTGCAAAACATAAAATAGGCAAACGTGAGTACAATTGTACCCAGCAAGACTTACATCAGAACTATCTACATATGCATCGGTATCAACAAAGGGGGTGGTGGAGTTTAACTGCAGCAAGCCAGCTTTGACTCGGTGGCTATCCTGAACTACGACTGCAGGTAACTCTTTTGAGGTGGCGCACACGAGTCCACATATTCACCATATCAATACACCACTATGGATCCGCTCCCGTCTCCCTACGAGAACGCCATCCATAGCACTCACGCTTATCTTGCGCATTTTAGAGTATCCACTTTCACTTGTCTGTGAACTATACAGGCAACCCAGAAGTCCTTTACCGCGGACACGGCTATTCGAATAGATCATATTAACCCTGCAGGGGTGTACTTCGTCACACACGCTCTCGCCACTTACCACCATGTACACGTCGTGTACCTCGGCAACCTTCAAGCGGAAGCCTGGCGAGGGAGTCGGCCACGACCTGACTAACCACACAAGTCTCTCGTCCAGGTTTATCGCCTATTCGGGTTCCATCCGCAAGGAGATCCGGCCGGGGTGTCGCTCACGGCCCCAAACGATGTGAACAGGGTTCCCAAGCCCACCTCGACGGATGGATCTACGCTTGGTACACCGTGCCACGGTGCCTAGTCTGTCCCAAGCCCACCTGTACCGGGTGCCACTTGGTAGACTACTAACACTACCTACAAACACCAGAAACTAGTTGCAACTCCTAGACAGAGATCAAGTTGATTAATAAGTCGAGAGGGGTCGAGTTACTGAAAACCAATGTGTGGTAGTAACTGTTCATGGATCACAAACACAGAACTCAGTTCCTGAGGACGGCTTCAATGAGACAACCCACCATGTACTCCTACATGGCCTCTCACCGCTACCTTTACCAAATCGTGTTCACACACTTAGCTCTCAACAGTAGGACATGTTCACCACACTCCAATTCATCCCCGATGAATCAGAATCGACTCAACTCTAAACAGTAGCAGGCATGACATTCAAGCATGAATGAGTAGGCACATCAGGGCTCAAACAACTCCTACTCATGCTAGTGGGTTTCATCTATTTACTGTGGCAATGACAGGTCATGCAGAGGATAAGGGGTTCAGCTACCGCAGCAAGTAACAGATGAATCGTTGTTGTCCTAATGCAGTAAAAGAGAGCAGGAGCGAGAGAGTGGGATTGTATCGGAATGAGCAAGGGGGTTTTGCTTACCTGACACTTCCGAAGATAGTATAGCTCTTCATCGGTGTCATCGATCGCATCGTCGAAGCAACGTCTACTGAGTGGGGGCAACACCGGCAAACAGAGAAGAAACACGATCAATGCAATGCACAATATGATGCATGCTATGACATGGCAATATGAATGTGTTTTGAGCTAATGCAACTAGCAACATATTAACTGGAGTTGGTTTGAACCTTAGGTTCAAATTCAAACTTCATATGTGGAAATTCATATGCCATTTACATGAGTTGTCCTAAACAGCAGCCTTAAATTGTTCTAACATGCATGAAAATGGTACAGATGGATAGATTGGATTTTTCTGATCATTTTTCGTATATAAATTATTTCATTCTGAGCTACGGTTGAATTTCTATGAATTTTAGAAGTTTAGGGCATTTTCTGGAATTTTTGAATTATTTTAAATCCAGAAAAGGATTAATTGCGTCATGCCTGTGTCAGCGGTCAACTGGGTTGACCCAGGTCAAACCTGACGTGTGGGGGCCACACGTCAGCGACACAGGGCTAATCCCGGTCAAACCCAGCGCTGACGGGGGTTTGACCAGGCCTGGGGCCCACTGTCAGTGGTTGTGGGCGGTTTAAGCAGCGGGGTTAGCGCCTAATGACGGTGCCACGTCATCGGTCACCGGAGCCTTGCCGGCGGCGACCAAAACGACGGCGTCTCGGCTCGGATTTGAGCTACGGGTGGTGGTTTGGTGAGCTAAGGGCACCGGGGAGTAGCTCTTGCTCGTCCGCATCCAAAGGACCGGACGGGAGGCAGCGGGGTGGCCGGGAGCAGCGCCGGCGACGAGCAAGGCGGCGGCCGGAGTTCGGGTCTCGGCGGTTTCGGTGTTGCGAAGCACGGCAGGGGCAGCTGGAGGGGGTTTTGGGCTTCTGGCGTTGCGCTGAGCACGGCTATGTGCTCGGTTGCAGCTCTATGTGACAGTGGCCACGACGGCGTCATGGCCGGCGGAGCCGGGCTTCGGGCACTTGTGGAACGATGGCTAGAGGACAGGAACGGAGGGGGCGAGCAAAGAGGAGAGATGAGGAGCTCACAGGGAGGCGGCACAGAAGGTCAGTGGCCTCGGGGACGGACGGAAACCGACGAATCGACGGAGACGATCTCCGGGCGCCGGCGGTGAAGACGAGGACGTTGGCGATGAAGCAAAGTCCTCCGGCTCGTTTCCTTCGGCTTGGGGATGTGGTGCCCGATTGCGGAGCTGCTGGGCACGATCACGGGACAAGGGGTGGCCGGTGGTCATGGCTACGGCGAGCGGCGCTCTCAGGTGCGTTCGGTGACGAGAGGAAGGGAGAGAAGAGGAGGAGGAGGAGTCCAGAGAGAGTGAGAGGGTCCGGGGTGTGCGTGGCGTCGCGGGAGGCGCCCAGGGCAACGAGGGGGCAGCCAGGCAGGGTGGAGGTGGCGCGCGCGTGCGGCGAGCACACGCCCTCCTGCCTACTGGCAGGAGGTTGAAGACGGTGCGGCGGCTGGGCTGGGCCAGCTACAGTGCTGGGCCATCTGGTGGGCTGGCAGGTGGGCTGTGCCAGGTAAGTGGCCAGGTACTTCTCTCTCTCTCTCTTTCCTAATTTAGTTTCTGTTTTCTATTGTTCTCTAGTCTTTAGGGCTTTATTAAAAATACTTGAACAGATCCAAGAATCATCAAACTGCTCAATGCCACTTTTTGGAATATAACCAACAGCAAACATTTTAGTTCATGATTATTTGAGCATTTAAAATATTTAATAGCATTTAAATGCCCAAATGCAAATACTATATGATTTAATTCAGAGCCCAAATATGTCATGGAAAAATGTGCAACACCTCTGGTTATTGCTTCTAGCATTTCCCAGAAATGATGAACATTTTTTAAAGCCATTTGGAGTCACTGAGAATATTTTAGTTGAACCTAGTGAATTCCTTTAATGCTAGGGTTTAGGCAATCCCCATTTCAAATTCATTTGAAACTTAAACATGATGACACTCATGAAGCTAGGCTAGTGCAAACCAGAACTAGGGATGTGACAACTCACCCCCACTAAACAAGAATCTCGTCCCAAGATTCGAGGCGTGAGGTAAGAAGACAGAGGGGACACAAGAGCTAACACAATCTTCTTGATCCAATACCCTCATCGAAGATGTTGACTCATTGCTTCAAATTGATCTTGTCATCTTTGCTTTCGGGATCTTCATCCAACTATGATGACGGAAGAGAGGGAAACTCTACAGGATTGATCTTCTGGAAGATCGAGCTATACAAGATCAACTCGCGGAATGAGATGTTGAAACATCTCGAGTTGAGACACAAAACACATCGAGAGGGATGGAAGAACAAACAATGAGGTTTGATGTGGTGGGCAACAATCCCACGCTTAGATAATATGGTGCATGGGTTCCAAAGCAGCGAGGAGTTAATTGCCATGACTCCATAACGGGGCACCTTAGGAAAGGTGACTCATAGAATTATTCCCTTAGGTGGCAAAGGAATTACTTTTGATACAAGGATCGTTGAAACTCTTTATACCAGCCTAAGGCAATCACAAACGATCGTGTGAACGAATTCTAAAGAATGGCATACTCGGACCAGAATGGATGATGTGGACTACCTTGTTGAAGACAACACCATGGATGATTTGCTTATCATCGGGGATGGATGGGACCCATAGTAGGACCACTTTTGAAGATGATCCTAAACAGTAATTACTGAGGTGCAAGCTGGGAACAAAATGCAAATGCTGGGTATGACTCTGGTAACTAGGGATAACTCAACGAGAGTGATTCCACCGTTGAACGGTTCTAGCATAATCGAGGAAACCGAGAGCACAAGGACCCCTGAGGATCAACTTCTAGAATAAGTTGCACTAAATCCTCATGGAGAAGATGGTTAAATAGCTCAATCAAGATACTACAATGATAGATCTTCCGGCTAGGTGTGTCGGCCAGAACATCAACCTTGTCGGGACCTACATCATAACCTTGGAAAAGTTCCAACCGTCATATCTGCCTGAGATTCGGATCTAGTTGGTAACAGGATATTCCAGACTCATCGAGTCTAGAAGAAAATGAAGGTTTGCAACACAAATCGACGAGATGACGTTGCGAGATTCTCGGGAGATGGACTACGGTAGTAAGCTCCAAAACATGAGCTGGTTCTGCTACAAACACATGTGAACACGCTGTCCCAGACAAGCATGACCACATAGTAGTCTTATGATAAAACACTACCGAGTCCAGGTGGGGAACCATCAACGAGGATAACAAAGTCCTGACATAAGTCATGATTCTTAAGAAGGAACTTCTTCTCCTAGAACAAATCAATCAGTGGCTTGGTGTGCTACGGAATTCATATGGAACGAAGATGATCAGTCTAACAGACCACAGAATCCTTCGCACGTGCATGGCTGACTTGGGATGATTCCAGAGAAAGCAAAAACAAACTTTCTCGAATTCACGGCGGCAACTTACATCAAGTGCACGTGAATTAGAGGAAGTATCTTCTTTCATCCAAACATATACCTCATGAACGGGACACGAGGGCAACGCTTACAAAGTTTCCAACACTAGTTTAATGCTCAACAAAATAATGGACAAGATGAAAATGTTGTCAATGGGCTCAGCAACAATCCATCTAGGCTTCCATATAGATGCAATTCCAAAATTAAGTAAACACGGGAATAGCATTGGTCAGACCCAAAAGATATAATGGTGTATGCTCGAGGAATCAACCACGAGTAAGACAACATTATGAACATCGTTGGTTCTGATTTGATTTGATGATAGCCCATGTTCAAATCAAAGTTTTGACAAGATGATAGACCCAAAAACTGATCACAAGGACCAATCGATGAAGATATCACCTTTCTTCAACACACACATAGACCCAAGATATCCCTTTGGAAATGAACTAAGTTAGACAAGCTTTTATCTTCCAACTCTCCAAGTTGTTGTTTAGCTTGACCAACTAGCTCAGGGGTATCCAACACATATTCTTGGGGAAGGGGTGGTTTATTGGAAAACCAACTTGATCACGAATTCAACATAGCGGTCAGGTGACAACCTGGTGATACTTCCGAGAAGATATTTGGAAAATCACGTACCACCGAGATGTTACTAGGCTCGAGAACAATCTCGCCTTTCAGGGCAAGCGATATGATCAACTGAGCAAGGGTTTGTCACAACCCTAACTCATTGGTCGATGAGTGCACCCGGAAATATGGACTAGGTAGCACGATCAATCTTAGGATGATGATTCAATAACCAGCACGCTAAGAATGAGAGTATTGTCCATTAACCACCAAGCAATGGAGTTGCCCAGAGTATTGATTTCACACATCACGGTTCACTTGTCGGTATTCCGGCTGTGACAACACGGGACCGAGGAATGAATAATGATGGCGAAAAGTATCACTACATCAAGAATTCATAAGAGTTGGTGCAATTCTCATGACATTCCTGACATCAAGAGGGCAATACTTCAGGGTAGAACAGAGCAAAAGCTGGATTGGCATTTTGGTCTGCGGAATACAATTGCTTTGACCCGATCCTAGATATGGATGAGGTTCTGGAGTTAGTTTCTCCTAGACATTCTGGAATAGGATGGCTTGATGGACCACAAGAATAATAAGCATCGATAACACAGATCCAAGAATCATCAAACTGCTCAATGCCACTTTTTGGAATATAACCAACAGCAAACATTTTAGTTCATGATTATTTGAGTATTTAAAATATTTAATAGCATTTAAATGCCCAAATGCAAATACTATATGATTTAATTCAGAGCCCAAATATGTCATGGAAAAATGTGCAACACCTCTGGTTATTGCTTCTAGCATTTCCCAGAAATGATGAACATTTTTTAAAGCCATTTGGAGTCACTGAGAATATTTTAGTTGAACCTAGTGAATTCCTTTAATGCTAGGGTTTTGGCAATCCCCATTTCAAATTCATTTGAAACTTAAACATGATGACACTCATGAAGCTAGCCTAGTGCAAACCAGAACTAGGGATGTGACACCAAGATACGGCACAACGGAGACACAGGCGCAGACGTGCAGCAGGGCCCCGCTCAAAGGTTTCTTTTTAGATTAAGACCCTATGTAAACCTTTCTCACTGTCTCTTGTTGCTTGACACCCTCCGGATACTCAACACAACCGAGAGGGATGCTGGCATTATTGGCATTTCGCCATGTCAGACAAATGCACGTACCTGGAAATTCAGGGTTCATTATCAAGGGTTTTACTCAGCCTGGTATATGTTGTAAAGACCGAACACCTTAGGGAGTGTTCGGCGTCGCGAGTTTGGCCTTATATGCATCAGCTCCGAATCATGTCTTTGGTCAAATGTTGGGTTTGCCCGGCTCCCGCGTTTTGCTACCTTACGTTCCGCTCTATCGGCTAAGGTGGCACCGGGAGAACTACTGCGATTGTGCCCTGGTTCATCCGGACGAGCACCTCAGTAGAGAAAGCCGAAAACTGACTGTCATGATAAAGCGCGAGACTAGTCAACCACTCGATGTCTCAGCAGAATCCTCGTGATTCCTCCACATTAACGAAGGACCGGTTTCCCGGTCATGTATGTACGCGCACCATATTCGGATAAGCGCAGAAGTACCAGGGGCTATATAGTTGCCCCACTGTCAAACTCATATGGCTAAGTGAAAGTGTTAAAGCAATATAGTCCGATTGCCTTGTTCGTCGCGCTATCACCTCCTTAATGGACCAAGACGTTGGATCAAGTGTGAATACGCGCTTTTCGAAACACCCCCGCATTATATGCGTGGGGGCTGAAGCCGACGACTGCAAACTTTCAGGTTATATACATACATAAACGGCCGCACAGGAGGCATCATAATACTTTCAGGAAAAAGTATAAACATAGCCTTTCTAATCCAAATAGCATTGTTTTTACAATTGGGATACATGTCACTCAAACATGATACTCTTCGAGCACTGAGCCTCGATTAAACGAGCACCTTCTAGGACTTCTTCAAAATAGTGCTCGGCCGAGATCTAGCCTACGACCGGATCCTGGGTTGCAATAGCGGTGGCCTCCATCTCTGCCCAGTATGTCTTAACACGGGCAAGAGCCATCCGCGCACCCTCTATGCATGCCGACCTCTTTCTAGCGTTGATATGCGGCACAGCACCAAGGAATCATTGCACTAGACCAAAATAACTATTCAGCCTTGGCCCTTCCGGCCAAAGATGATCCACGACAGACCTCATTGCAAGTCCGGACAATCTATGGAGTTCAGCCCACTCGGCCATTTGTTCATTTAACAGCAGCGGACGCGTTGGAGCACTGAACTGCGACCAAAATAACTTTTCCACTTCATGATCTTTTTTATCTTTGAAAAACTCAGTCGCATCAGCAGCACTCGTTGCCAAGTCCAAGTACGCGTCTGCAGCACTCCATAATTTGTCCAGAGGGGCATACTTCGGATCTCCAAACTTCGTCCGCAACAAAAAGGGCTTTCCAGCCATGATATTTCCGGCTTGACGAAGCTCCTCCTTCGCCGCTCTGATTTTCGAGCGGGTTTTCTTGGCTGCTGCCATGGCTTTCTTCAGATCCGCCGCTTGCGCTTTGCTTTCCTTTTCAAGAAGCTCATATCGGTCGGCGGCATCCTTCAGCTCAACAGCCATCTTGGCTATTTTATCTTCGCTCTGGCGATGAGCAGCTTGTTCGGCTCTTAACTCTTCGGCCGCCTTCAGGGCGGCCGCATCACTTCTCCTGGCTTGTTCCTTGGCTCGGGCAAGTTCCGCCCGAAGGGTCTCCACGGTGGCAGCTCCATCTGCGGTCACAGCATATTACAAATATTAGCATCATGCCTCTCTTAACATCTGCTGACCACCGGAGAATATATACCATGTGCCTCGTCAAGCTGCTTGTTTACAAGCATGATGTCGGCATCTGCCGCATCAAGTTGCCGCCTCAGTTCGGCAAACTCACCAGTCCGGCCAGCCACCGGACCCTCAGCCGCCTGCACATGAAAGCAGCATGATCATTACCTGGGACTATGATCCTCTGTTTGCCGCCTTTGGACAGCAACCAGAGTCTCAGGGGCTACTATCTGCATAGGGCACACCTAGCGTGTGCGGTACCGTCAAATAGTACATATTACTTTGCGTACCTCAAAGCCTCTTAGCAGGCTCATAAAAGCTTCATGCAACCCACTTTCGGCGGATGAAATCCTCTCAACCACCGTACCCATTAATGTACGATGCTCCTCTAAGATAGCCGCTTGCTCCAGAAGATTCATCAGTGCGTCCGGTCGCCCACCGGACAGTTCCATATTCTTTCTGTTGCTCCCCTTAGGAGCCGAATACTCCGGACTTTGGGTGGCCGAAGGGTTACCTTCCGGGCTTTGCGGATCAGGAGAAATCCTCCGTGACGACACCTCAGGGTCGTCCGCCTCACGAGGCAGGGAGACAGGGGGAGGCGTTTCGCTCTCCATCATCTCCGGAAGAAGATCCCCCGAAGACGAACTCTGTCGAGAAGGGCTATGGTCCGAACTGCAAGGCATACGTCTCAGTTATTGTCCTTAGAGATGAAGCAGGATATATTTACTATAAAGTACTCTTGTTCACTTACAGCTCGGTGGAGGGCTGATCCCCTTGCGGGCATTGTGCGGTAAGGATGCCCTCCGGGGCAGGGCCCCCTGCCGAAGGTTTCTTCCCTCGTTTGGAAACCCTTGTTTCCAATTCTTTAGAGGCGGTCCTTTTCCTTCCTAGGGGAGATGGAATTTCAGATTCTTCTCCCCGATTATCCTCCTTCGCGGAGACACTAATTCCCCCGGTTTGGATGAGTAACGCGTGAGGCCCGCTTTCGGCTTCTTTATTCCTCCCTTTATCTTCCCCTGATGGCGCTTCATAGGGTGCATGCTCAAGCATCCTGGCTAGTACAGGATCCGGAGAGGCTTCGGGAAGGGGAGCCGAACACCTGATCATCTTCGCCTTTTTTATCCAGTCCTGGTCAAAGAGCGATTTTTCAGAAGGATGTCATGAAAAATAAAAAGACAGCATGTTTGGCTGTAGAAATACTTACTTGGGTATCTAGACGATTGCAGTTTGGACCCGCATCCTCGGTGGTGTCCGGACACTTTATTCGTGATCCGAAGAACAATCCATACATCCCTTCGAGCATCATGCCGAAGAATTGCTGAATAGTTCGCGGTCCTTCCGGGTTGAACTCCCACATACGGAGAGGTCGACGTTCACATTGTAGGACCCGACGAACTAGCATGACTTGCATTACCTTGACAAGGTTGACATCTCTCTTGAGGAGATCTCGGATGCGACTCTGCAATGTCGGCACATCATTAACTGGCCCCCAGTCCAGCCCCTTGTTGACCCATGACGCCAATTGTGGTGGAGGGCCCGGGCGGAAGGCGGGGGCAGCTGCCCACTTAGCACTTCGGGGAGCTGTGATGTAAAACCACTCCCGCTGCCATAAGTCAGACATCTCCGGCAAGGAACCATTTGGCCATGGAGCACCAGCGCCTTTGCTTATTATGGCACCTCCGCATTCTGCGTGTCGCCCATCGATCACCTTCGGGTTCACATTGAAGGTCTTGAGCCATAAGCCGAAGTGTGGGGTGACGCGGAGGAAGGCCTCACACGCGACGATGAACGACGAGATGTGAAGGATGGAGTCCGGAGCCAGATCATGGAAATGAAGCCCGTAATAGAACATAAGTCCTCTAACAAAGGGATCAATGCTAAAACCTATCCCTCAGAGGAAGTGGGAAACAAATACAACACTCTCGTTGGGTTCGGGAGTGGGGATGACCTGCCCTTGAGCAGGCAGCCTGTGCGAATTTCGGCGGTCAGATACCTGGCTTCTCCTAGCTTCTTGATGTCCTCCTCTCTGACGGAGGAGGCCATCCACCGGCCTTGAAGGTTGGATCCGGACATGTTGAAGGTCCGAAGCGCTTAGCCCGAGCCTTGGGTGTTGGAATTCGAGGTGGGGGAGGCAGGGATCGAGCACGAGAAGAAGAGGACAGGCCTTGGCCCCTTTTAAAAGAGGGTGAATATCAAGCGTCCTCCGCGTGGCCGTTTGGAACTTTCCTAAAATCGAGGAGTCATACCAGCAGGCACGATTGGGTTACCCATACTCGTATTGATGAGAATCCCGTGATAAGGGGAACACGATCTCTGCTTCGACAAGACGTGCCAATAAAACTGCCTCGCAACACGTGCAGTGGCAGGCTGGGAAAAACGGTTCGTAATGACCGAACCACGGCAGGACGTCACGTTATGAAAAGTTGTCAGCAGATTGGATTTGTGGGAATATTATACTCTCTACGGTGGTATGTGGAATTTGTTTTGCAGAGCCGGACACGATCCTTATGTTCAAAATCTTCTATGGAGTATTCGGAGGAGGAACCCGCCTTGCAATGCCGAAGACAATCTGCGTGCTGGACTCATCGTCATTGAAGCCTGGTTCTGGGGCTACTAAGGGAGTCCTGGATTAGGGGGTCCTCGGACAGCCGGACTGTATACTTTGTCCGGACTGTTGGACTATGAAGATACAAGATTGAAGACTTCGTCCCGTGTCCGGATGGGACTCTCCTTGGCGTGGAAGGCAAGCTTGGCAATTCGGATCTGTAGATCGCCTCCCTTGTAACTGACCCTGTGTAACCCTAGCCCCCTCCGTTGTCTATATAAACCGGAGGGTTTAGTCCATAGGACAACAATAATCATAATCATAGGCTAGCTTCTAGGGTTTAGCCTCTACGATCTCTTGGTAGATCAACTCTTGTAATACTTATATCATCAAGATCAATCAAGCAGGAAGTAGGGTATTACCTCCATCGAGAGGGCCCGAACCTGGGTAAACATTGTGTCCCCTGCCTCCTGTTACCATCCGCCTTAGACGCACAGTTCGGGACCCCCTACCCGAGATCCGCCGGTTTTGACACCGACAGTAGCAAATTTCCCTCAAGTGGATGACCTAAGGTTTATCAATCCGTGGGAGGCGTAGGATGAAGATGGTCTCTCTCAAACAACCCTGCAACCAAACAAAGAGTCTCTTGTGTCCCCAACACACCCAATACAATGGTAAATTGTATAGGTGCACTAGTTCGGTGAAGAGATGGTGATACAAGTGCAATATGGATGGTAGATATAGGTTTTTGTAATCTGAAAATATAAAAACAGCAAGGTAACTAGTGATAAAAGTGAGCACAAACAGTATTGCAATGCTAGGAAACAAGGCCTAGGGTTCATACTTTCACTAGTGCAAGTTCTCTCAACAATAATAACATAATTGGATCATATAACTATCCCTCAACATGCAACAAAGAGTCACTCCAAAGTCACTAATAGCGGAGAACAAACGAAGAGATTATTGTAGGGTACGAGACCACCTCAAAGTTATTCTTTCTGATCGATCTATTCAAGAGTCCGTAGTAAAATAACACAAAGCTATTCTTTCCGTGCGATCTTTCATAGAGTTCTTACTAGAATAACACCTTAAGACACATATCAACCAAAACCCTAATGTCACCTAGATACTCCAATGTCACCTCAAGTATCCATGGGTATGATTATAAGATATGCATCACACAATCTCAGATTCATCTATTCAAATCAACACAAAGTACTTCAAAGAGTGCCCCAAAGTTTCTACCGGAGAGTCAAGACGAAAACGTGTGCCAACCCCTATGCATAAGTTCACGAGGACACGGAACCCGCAAGTTGATCACCAAAACATACATCATGTAGATCACGTGATATCCCATTGTCACCACAGATAAACACATGCAAGACATACATCAAGTGTTCTCAAATCCTTAAAGACACAATCCAATAAGATAACTTCAAAGGGAAAACTCAATCCATTGCAAGAGAGTAGAGGGGGAGAAACATCATAAGATCCAACTATAATAGCAAAGCTCGCAATACATCAAGATCGTACCACCTCAAGAACACGAGAGAGAGAGAGAGATCAAACACATAGCTACTGGTACATACCCTCAGCCCCGAGAGTGAACTACTCCCTCCTCGTCATGGAGAGCGCCGGGATGATGGAGATGGCCACCGATGAAGGATTCCCCCTCCGGCAGGGTGCCGGAACAGGGTCCCGATTGGTTTTTGGTGGCTACAGAGGCTTGCGGCAGCGGAACTCCCGATCTATTCTGCTCCCCGAAGTTTTTAGGGTATATGGATATATATAGGCAAAAGAAGTCGGTCAGGGGAGCCACGACGGGCCCACGAGGGTGGCGGCGCGCCTCCCTGCCTCGTGGCCACCTCGAAGCTTCCTTGACTTCAACTCCAAGTCTCCTGGATCATGTTCGTTCCACTCCCGAAGGTTTCATTCCGTTTGGACTCCGTTTGGACTCCGTTTGATATTCCTTTTCTGCGAAAAACTGAAACAAGGGAAAAACAAAAACTGGCACTGGGCTCTAAGTTAATAGATTAGTCCCAAAAATAATATAAAAGTGCATAATAAAGCCCATAAACATCCAAAACAGATAATATAATAGCATGGAACAATCAAAAATTATAGATACGTTGGAGATGTATCACCATGCAACAAGGCCTCGTATTCGGCTGCGTTATTGGAGTCTATGTATAGTATTTGGAGTACGTACTGAACGACGTCTCCAGTGGGGGACGTTAAAACAACGCCCGCTCCTAGCCCTGCCAGCATTTTGGAGCCATCGAAATACATAACCCAATTGGAATATGTGTCGTACTCTTTAGGGAGTTCAGCCTCTGTCCATTTGGCGACGAATTCAGCCAGTACTTGGGATTTAGCTCGACGTGGTTTTTATGTAATATCAAATGGAAGGAGCTCAATGGCCCATTTGGCAATCCGGGCGTGGCATCGTGGTTGTTTATTATGTTGTTGAGTGGTACTTCTGAAGCCACCGTGATCGAGCACTCCTGGAAGTACTGTCGTAGCTTTCAGGATGCCATGAAGACCGCGTACGCTATCTTTTGATAATGGGGGTACCGGGATTTGCATGGTGTAAGGACAGTGGATACGTAGTATACTAGCTTCTGAAGCGGGAATTTGTGTTCGTCCTGTTCTCGTTCAACGACGAGCACGGCGTTCACCACCTGATGTGTTGCCGATATGTATAGTAACATTGGTTCGCCGATGTTTGGCGCGGCCAAGATTGGGTTGCTCGCTAGAAGGGTTTTTATTTCTTCCAGTCCGGCTATTGCCGCGTCCGTCCACTCGAAGTGATCGGTTCGCCGTAGAAGGCGATAGAGTGGCAGTGCCTTTTCTCCCAATCTGGAGATAAAGCGGCTTAGAGCTGCCACGCAACCCGCGAGTTTTTGGACTTGTTTAAGGTCTGTTGGTGTAGCCAATTGTGACAGAGCTCGGATTTTGGCTGGATTTGATTCAATTCCTCTATTGGAAACAATGAAGCCCAACAGTTTTCCAGCGGGGACGCCAAAAACACACTTTTCCGGATTGAGCTTAATGTCATATGCGCGGAGGTTGTCAAACGTGAGACGTAAGTCGTCTATTAGTGTTTCGACGTGCCTTGTCTTGATTACGACGTCGTCCACATAGGCTTCAACTGTTTTTCCGATCTGTTTTTCTAGGCATGTTTGGATCATGCGTTGGTAGGTGGCGCCGGCATTCTTGAGCCCGAAGGGCGTGGTGTTGAAGCAGAATGGCCCATATGGGGTGATGAATGCTGTTGCAGCTTGATCGGATTCCTTCATTTTGATTTGATGGTATCCGGAATATGCGTCGAGGAAACACAGTGAGTCATGTCCTGCGGTAGTGTCAATGATTTGATCAATGCGGGGGAGGGGGAAGGGATCCTTAGGGCAAGCCTTATTGAGGTCTTTAAAATCGACGCACAGGCGCCAGGATTTATCCTTCTTTGGTACCATCACCAGGTTTGCCAGCCAGTCCGGATGTTTTATTTCTCTAATGAATCCGGCCTCGATTAGCTTGGCTAGCTCTTCTCCCATGGCTTGACCCTTGGGTTCGGAAAAGCGCCGCAGTGTTTTTTTGACCGGTTTATATCCCTTTAATATGTTGAGGCTGTGTTCGGCCAGCTTGCGCGGGATTCCTGGCATATCAGAAGGGTGCCAGGCGAATATATCCCAGTTTTTGCGAAGAAAATCCCGTAGCGCGGCGTCGACCGTTGGGTCTAGTTGTGCCCCAATAGATGATGTATTCTTGGGGTCCGTCGGATGGACCTGGAATTTGACTATTTCTTCTGCTGGCTTGAAGGAGGTGGATTTGGGGCGTTTGTCTAAGATCACATCGTCCGTGTCCACCGTGGAGCGCAGTGCGGTTAACTCTTCGGCCGCGAGGGCTTCAGATAATGCCTCAAGGGCTAGGGATGCGGTTTTATATTCGGCGCGGAGTGCTATGTCCGAATCACTGGCAAGAGTGATTATGCCATTGGGCCCCGGCATCTTGAGCTTCATGTACCCGTAATGAGGTACAGCTTGGAAGCGTGTAAATGCCTCTCGCCCCAAGAGGGCGTGATATTGATACGTCTCCAACATATCTATAATTTTTTATTGTTCCATGCTATTATATATTCTGTTTTGGATGTTTAATGGGCTTATTTATACACTTTTATATTATTTTTGGGACTAACCTATTAACCGGAGGCCCAGCCCAAATTGCTGTTTTTTTGCCTATTTCAGTGTTTCGCAAAAAAAGGAATATCAAACGGAGTCCAAACAGAATGAAACCTTCGGGAGCGTGATTTTTGGAACAAACGTGATCCAGAGGATTTCGAGTGGACATCAAGCAACCAACAAGGAGGCCACGAGGCAGGGGGCGCGCCTACCCCCCTGGGCGCGCCCTCCACCCTCGTGGGCCCCTCGTGGCTCCACCGACCTACTTCTTCCTCCTATATATACCTACGTACCCCCAAACCATCAAAGAGCACCACGAAAACCTAATTCCACCGCCGCAACCTTCTGTACCCGTGAGATCCCATCTTGGGGCCTTTTCCGGTGTCCTGCCGGAGGGGGCATCGATCACGGACGGCTTCTACATCAACACCATAGCCTCTCCAATGATGTGTGAGTAGTTTACCACAGACCTTCAGGTCCATAGTTATTAGCTAGATGGCTTCTTCTCTCTCTTTGGATCTCAATACAAAGTTCCCCTCGATTCTCTTGGAGATCTATTTGATGTAATCTTGTTTTGCGGTGTGTTTGTCGAGATCCGTTGAATTGTGGGTTTATGATCAAGATTATCTATGAACAATATTTGAATCTTCTTTGTATTCTTTTATGTATGATTGGTTATCTTTGCAAGTCTCTTTGAATTATCAGTTTGGTTTGGCCTACTAGATTGATCTTTCTTGCAATGGGAGAAGTGCTTAGCTTTGGGTTCAATCTTGCGGTGCTCGATCCCAGTGACAGTAAGGGAAACGACACGTATAGTATTGTTGCCATCGAGAAAAAGATGGGATTTATATCATATTGCATGAGGTTATCCCTCTACATCATGTCATCTTGCTTAAAGCGTTACTCCGTTCTTATGAACTTAATACTCTAGATGCATGCTGGATAGCGGTCGATGTGTGGAGTAATAGTAGTAGATGCAGGCAGGAGTCGGTCTACTTGTCACGGACGTGATGCCTATATACATGATCATGCCTAGATATTCTCATAATTATGCACTTTTCTATCAATTGTTCGACAGTAATTTGTTTACCCACCGTAATACTTATGCTATCTTGAGAGAAGCCACTAGTGAAACCTATGGCCCCCTGGTCTATTTTCCATCATATTAATCTCCCGTCAACGAGCTATTTCTGGCGCCGTTTATTTTGCAATCTTTACTTTTAATCCTTATCATAAAAATACCAAAAATATTATCTTATCATCCCTATCATATCTCACTCTTGCAAGTGGCCGTGAAGGGATTGACAACCCCTTTATCGCGTTGGTTGCAAGGTTATTATTTGTTTGTGCAGGTACGAGGGACTTGCATGTGGCCTCCTACTGGATTGATACCTTGGTTCTCAAAAACTGAGGGAAATACTTATGCTACTTTGCTGCATCACCCATTCCTCTTCAAGGGAAAACCAACGCAGTGCTCAAGAGGTAGCAGATATCCGCTATTGAAAGGGGCCACTTGGAAAGTTATTTCTTCGGACCGATAATTCTCCAGCGTGCCGAATACCACGTCGAGTGTTATTTTTTCCACACACCGCGCCTCCCGACTGGGAATGATTCCTCGAAAGGTCGTGCGGCTTTGCTCGATTCGGCTCCTGTCTATTTCCATTTTGTGGAGTGTATCTTCATAGATGAGGTTCAGTCCGCTGCCGCCGTCCATGAGGACCTTGGTAAGCCGAAAGTCGTCCACGATTGGACAGAGGACCAAGGCGGCTGGTGCTCGGACTGTCCTGTATTTTGGTCCGTCACCGGCATTAAAAGTTATAGTCGTGTCATTCCAAGGATTTATTGCTGCTATTTGACACACATCGGTGAGTCTGCGGAGTGCCCTTTTGCGCCTATTGTTTGAAGCAAATGTCTCGAAGACCGTCAGTACTTTGGGGTCGTCGTCCTCTGGGGGGGGTGTTGTTCTAGGGTATTCTTGGTGAGGATATCCTCGCCGCTCTTGGCCACTTGACGGAGTATCCAACATGCTCTAAGGCTATGTGTTGGTATGTTATCCGGTGTTGCATGTATTTTTCATGGCCCATCGAGCCATCCTTCCAGAATGGTTCCGCGCCCCGTAATGGACTTATATTTCTTTACTATTGGACCAGGCATGTTACAAGGGTGTGCCCTTTTCGCCTGAATGAGGGGTTGAGTGGGGGCTGATGGTTCCCAACGGGCTGCCTGAGTTTTCCAGGCGCTTTCCATTGCGTTGTACTTCTATACGATAGTTGCCAAGTCAGCAAAGTGTAACAAGCGACGGCGGTCGATGGCTTTGAGGATTCCTTCGTCCGTGCAATTATTGCGGAACGCTGAGATCGCTTCCTTGTCGCGGCAATCTTTAATCTTGTCTTTGACAAGAAGGAATCTAGCCCAGAAGTGGTGGACCGTTTCCTGAGATTGCTGTTGTATGCTCATGAGAGCACTTACGTTTGGGTGGGTGGGTGGATTTAAATCCGAACCCTGGCCCAATTTTGGATCCGGAGTCTGAAGGTCTTCCGAGCTTAACAGATCGGGCTCAGGGATATCCACCGATTTCTTAGGCCCGTCATCCGATTATATGTTCGGAGGGCAAGGTACATCTCCTTGCAGGTGGGTGTCCAGCTCTTCAAAACCGGAGATCCGTACATAGTCTGTCCGTAGTATGGAGGGAGAGTCATCATCTTGCTCCTCTACTACCGCTATCTGGTGGGTGATCGGCAGAGATTTGATTTCTCTCTGATCGGGTTTAAGCCCAATTCGATCGTAGTCTGTAGCGACCCACAGGGCGGTGATGTGATCTAGGAGCTCGTTTAAAGACGGAAGCTCCGCTGGATCCATCTGCTTGGAGTGTTCGGAGTCGATACGAAGGGGATTTTCGATGACCCGGGAGGTCATCGTCGGCTCACCGATCGAACGGGCGGTCATGGTAAAGCCGCCCAGCCAGAGGGTTTGGCCTAGGGCCATTGCTCCTCTAGCGATGATATTGTCCTTGAGAACAAGGCGAGCCATTGATCCTTTCATCGATGTCACAGTGGAACTCTCAATGAAAGCACCAATGTCGGTGTCAAAACCGGCGGATCTCGGGTAGGGGGTCCCGAACTGTGCGTCTAAGGTTGATGGTAATAGGAGACAGGGGACACAATGTTTACCCAGGTTCGGGCCCTCTCTATGGAGGTAATACCCTACTTCCTGCTTGATTGATCTTGATGAATATGAGTATTACAAGAGTTGATCTACCACGAAATCGTAATGGCTAAACCCTAGAAGTCTATCCTGTATGACTATGGTAATGAGTATATCCCCCCTCCGGACTAAGTCCTCTGGTTTATATAGACACCAGGAGGATCTAGGGTTACACAAGGTCGGTTACAAAGAAAGGAATCTACATGTTTGGTCGCCAAGCTTGCCTTCCATGCCAAGGAGAGTCTCATCCAAACATGGGTGCAGTCTTCGGTCTTCGTATCCTCACAGCCCATCAGTCCGGCCCATGGCTAACAGGCCGGACGCCCGAGGACCGCTTAGTCCAGGACTCCCTCAGGCTCTGTGATAGAGACAAAAGCAAAGTGCCCACAAAAGTTAGACAAATGTGAAGCTTTTGAGCGTGTGAGAGGACCTGGTGCGTTGATGTCGCTGATGATTTTCTCAATCTGCACTTCATTTGCAACACGAGGATGAGCGGGTTGTCATCGAGGAATTGGATCAGCATTTTCTTCAGCACCATTTTCCGCAGGTGCATCAGCATGATGTTCTTCACGTTCTGGAATGACTTCTTCAGCAGATTCTTCGGTAGGAATGACATCCTCAGTAGCCTTAAACTTGATAGTTTCCTAACGTGACTTCTCATCTAGCACAGGAGGTAGGTGGTCTCTTTGCAAGCCATTAGTTTCATTGAACCGCACTTCTACAGTTTCAACAACTTTGTGTTGAACGTTGTTGAAGACTGTGTAGGTGTGCGAGTCCTTTCCGTAACCAAGCATAAAACCTTCATGTGCTTTCGGTGCAAATTTAGAATTGTGATGAGGATCTCTAATCCAACATTTTGCACCGAAGACTTTGAAATAACTCACATTGGGTTTCTTGTCAGTGAGGAGTTCATATGCAGTCTTCTTGAAGAATTTGTGAAGATATACCATGTTGATGACGTGGCATGCAGTATCAATTGCCTCAATCCAGAAATGATGAGGCGTCTTGTATTCATCAAGCATAGTGCAAGCCATCTCAACAAGAGTCCTGTTCTTGCGCTCCACGACGCCATTCTGCTGAGGAGTATAAGGAACAGATAACTCGTGAGTAATACCCAGTTCATCAAGATAGTCATCAAGACCAGTATTCTTGAACTCAGTTCCATTGTCACTTCTGATGTGCTTTATCTTCACACCAAAGTTGGTTGAAGCCCTCGAGGAAAATCGTTTGAAGACTTCCTGCACTTCACGTTTGTAAGTGACAATATGCACCCATGTGTAACGAGAGTAATCATGAACAATAACAAAGCCATATAGAGATGCTTCATTAGTGAATGTAGAATAATGGTTAGGACCAAAGAGATCCATGTGAAGAAATTCAAATGGTCGAGAGGTAGTCATGATAGTCTTCGCGGGATGCTTGGCCTTGATCATCTTTCCAGCTTCACAAGATCCCCACAGGTGATCCTTGAGGAATTTGACATTCTCAATGCCAATGACATGCTTCTTCTTCGCGAGCGTGTGCAAATTCCTCATGCTAGCATGACCTAGTCATCAATGCCATAGCTAGCCTTCTCTCCTAAAACCTTCGAAGACTTTGGAATGGTCAGCTTCCATGATCACAACACAACGATAGCTGGTTGTGGTCCTGTAGAGAAATCAACAATATACAGACCTCCTCTCCTAAAACCTTCAAAGACTTTGGAATGGTCAGCTTCCATGATCACAACACAACGATACTTGCCAAAGATAACAACCATATCAAGATCACAAAGCATTGAGACTGACATGAGGTTGAATCCTAAGGATTCGACAAGCATGACTTTGTCCATGTCTCGATCCTTTGAGATTGCAACCTTACCTAGATCCAGTACCTTGCTTTTTCCTTTGTTAGCGTAGGTGATAAGGGAGCATCCATCAATAGATTCTTCTCACCAGTCATGTGATTTGTACATCCACTATCGAGGACCCACTCAGTGGCTTTGGATTGATCATCCTGCAGATGAATTAGTGCAGCTTACGAACTCATATACTTCATTAGTGAAGAATATGACATCAAATTCATCAGATCAATTTCATCAAGCAATAGAACAGATATAGAAATATGAGGACGTGAGAAATGAAAATTCATTTCCTCATGTTTAGCTTGCACCTTTCAAGCAAATTCAGGTCTCCCACAAATTCTTCAGACGTTTAAGTACGTCTGGAGACCTGACCCTGCATAAGAGATTAGGTCTTTTTCTTCACCACCCACATCTGAAGGGGTGGCAAATAGTTCATCATTCTGCGAGCTCCATAAGAGAAAGGTGGCATAGAAGCTAGTCCATTTCATTTCACATAAGAGGAGTTAGGGTAAGCATATGAATAAGCGGAGAAATTCTTCGTGGACTTATGAACATAATGGTTAGAAGAATAATGCACATATTCATAGCCCTTAGTTCTTCCCTGCAAAACAGAAGTGTTAGCATGATGATGTTCATATGAGGACTTTGATCCTTTTGAGGAATTTGATCCATGTGAGGAATTTGGTCCATTTAAGGACTTGGATCCATATGAAGAATTTGGTCCATATGAAGAGTTTGATCTGGGGTTCCTGTTCTTCACAGATGGTGTCATAATGACATTCACCTGAAGACTTTCAAGGCATCTTTTGGGAACCCAGATTTTCTTCATAGGAGAACCATTCCTGCAGTTAATGCCAACATATCTAGCAAATACTTCACCATTTTGATTTTTGAACAGCTTATAGTTTGAGTCAAATGACTCATCAGAAGAATGAGGAGATTCACATGTAAAGCCAGATAAACTAGATGGATCTACTGGAGGTCCCTTTGCAGTAACCCATGAGGTTTTGGGGTACTGCTCAGGATTCCAGTATGTTCCATCAGCATTGAGTTTCCTCTCAAAGGCAATACCCTCTTTCCTAGGGTTCCTGTTGAGGATCTGCTTTTTAAGCACATCACAAAGAGCCTGATGCCCTTTGAGGCTTTTGTACATGCCTGTCATATACAATTCCTTCAGCCCTGCATCGTCCGTGATACTAGCAATATCCTCAGATGAGGAATTAGTGATAGCAGAGATAGGTGAAGAATTTGTAGCAGTAGAAGCATTTGAACATTCAGGTAAAGAATTAGCAGATTCACATTCAATGCACTTCAAACATGGAGGAATGAATTCTTCCTGAGCAGCGCTGATTTGTTGAGCAAGTAATGAATCACACACCTTCTAAAGATCTTCATAACTCTCCCTTAGCTTCTCAAGATCTTGCTTTCTTTGCAGAAATTCATAAGAAAGCTTCTCGTGATCAGATAAGAGAGTGTTATGATGACTCTAAAGATTGTCAAACTTGGACTGAAGTCTCTAAAGATTTTCAGTCAAAGTTTTAATGCGATCCATTTCTTCACCCAACATATCATCACTCTCATTAAGCATATTTTGAACCTTTTCCAGAGCTCTTTGTTGTTTAGTGGAAAGGGAAGCAAGTTTGGTGTAGCTGGGTCCAAATTCGTCACCAGATTCATCATCACTTGACTCAGACACGTAGCATTCAGTTACCTTGGCACTTTTTTCCATAAGGCATGGTGCAGAGGGTGATGATTCTGGCTCAAAAGTCATAGCCTTGCGCGATACCATGAAATCCTCAAACCAGGGATCACGGTCAGATCTATGACCTTCATAGACCTCAGAGAGTCGGTCCCAGATAAGCTTTGCATGGCTGAGATGCATAATGTTCCTGAACTGATTTTGACACCAACAGGAGCAGATGATGTCCTTCCCCGTGAGGTTGAGAAGAGTGTACTTGCGAATGTCATCGGCTTCCGCCATCTTGCACAGATCGGTAAGACCAATCTCAGTGATGGTCCACAGCTCGCTGTTCATCGCCATGAGTTGCTTCTTCATCATGGCCTTCCACTTGGGATAATCGTGACCGTCAAAGATGGGGCAAGACACAGTCTTCATTCCTGCGGTCGACATAACTAAAACTCCAGGCGATTAAACCAAAATCACACAGAACAAGGGAGTACCTAGCTCTGGTACCAATTGAAAGTGTGTTATATCGACTAGAGGGGGGTGAATAGACGATTTTTATGAATTCTTCACTGAAGAATTTCAGCGTGAGGAAATTTCTAAGTGAAGAACTACTAGCAGCGGAATAAGTACTCAGATGCACACATAACAGAACATAAGCATGGTCATCATGATGAAATGAAAAACAAGCACAAAGTACAGAAAGCGTAAACACAGGATAAACAGGAAGAAGACAAACAGACTGAAGAAATTGAACTGAGGAAATTGACAAAGTCTTCAGTCAAAGTCTTCAAACAGATATGAACAAGTACACAACATAGTAATGAGGAAATGAAAGAGTTGAGGAAATAGAACCAGTTGGCTTGGTGAAGATAATGATTGGGTAGACCAGTTCCAACTGCTGTGATAGTTGTACGTCTGGTTGGAGCAGCTAGGTATTTAAACATGAGGACACACAGTCCTCACCGTATTCTCCTAGAGCTAAGGTCACATAGACCTCGCCCAATCACTTGTGGTAAGTCTTCAGGTGACTTCCAAACCTTCACAAACTCGGTCACTCGGCGATCCACAATTTCCTCTTGGATGCTCAGACCATGACGCCTAACTGTCTGGAAGATGCACAGTCTTCAAAGGTAACAAGTGTCGGATCCACGCAGGATCAATCTCTTCAGTGATGCTCAATCACTTTGGGTTTGTAGGTGTTTGGGTTTGGGTTTTCCTCACTTGATGATTTTCGCTGAAAGTCCTCGGAGGATGGGATGCTCTCAAATGACAAGTGTTAGTTTCTCTCGGAGCAGCCAACCAGATAATGGTTGTAGGGGGCGGCTATTTATAGCCTAGGGAGCAGCCCGACATGATAAGACATAAATGCCCTTCAATGATATGACCGTTAGGTGGGTAGATATTTTGGGACAGCTGGCGCGTAGCACAGCAATGGTCGGAAATTTGAGGCTCAAATTCCTCAGGGCTATCATGTTCCTCAATTGTAGGTAATCCGCACTGGCGAATTCCTAACTCCTCAGTCAAAACAAATTCCTCAGAGACCAGAAGAACTTCGTCTCTGTCAATGAAGAAATTGACTAAACTGTATGAGATTTCCAATGGCTTCACTCGAAGGGATTGGTAGGTGAAGGATTTTGAGATGAGCATCACTTGGAAATTTTTCCTTAGTATTTCCTCGACCCCCTTTAACAGTACGGTGTTTCCTATGACTCAAGAAAGAGAAAATGAAACTACGAAAAAAATTCATCACGCTTCATGTTCCTCGTATGAATATCAAGTCTTCATGGTCACACCAATTTCTTCACATTCAAAGTCTTCAGAAAGTCTTCAAAAATCCAAAGTCTTCAGTCGAAGACATTCATTTTTAGGGGTCGACTTTCTCTGTAAATATCAAACTCCTCATAGACTTATAGACCTGTGTACACTCACAAACACATTAGTCCCTTAACCTATAAGTCTTCAATACACCAAAATCACTAAGGGGCACTGGATGCACTTACAAGGAGAATAGCTCAACCAGTGAGTATGTGCTCAGATTGTCTGGGTACTACAATCGCTTGAATCAAGTGGGAGTTAATCTTTCAGATAAAATAGTGATTGACAGAGTTCTCTAATCACTATCACCAAGTTATTGGATCTTTGTGATGAACTATAATATGCAAGGGGATGATAAAAATGATTCCCGAGCTCTTCGTGATGCTGAAATCGACGAAGGTAGATATCAAGAAAAGCATCAAATGTTGATGGTTAACAAGACCACTAGTTTCAAGTAAAAGGGCAAGGGAAAGAAAGGGAACTTCAAGAAGAACGGCAAGCAAGTTGCCACTCCCATGAAGAAGCCCAAACCCAAGCCTGAAACTGAGTGCTTCTACTGCGAAGGAAATGGTCACTGGAAGTGGAACAGCCCTAGATACTTGGCGGATAAGAAGGATGGCAAAGTGAACAAAAGTATATTTGAGATACATGTTATTGATGTGTACTTTACTAGTGTTTATAGCAACCCCTCAGTATTTGATATTGGTTTAGTTGCTAAAAGTAGTAACTAAAAACAGGAGTTGCAGAATGAACAGAGACTAGTTAAGGGCGAGGTGATGATGTGAGTTGGAAGTGATTCCAATGTTGATAAGATCACCATCGCACACTCCCTTTACCTTCGGGATTAGTGTTGAACCTAAAATAAATTTTACTTGGTGTTTGCGTTGAGCATGAATATGACTGGATCATGTTTATTGCAATACGGTTATTCATTTGAGTCAAAGAATAATTGTTGTTCTATTCACATGAATAAAACCTTCTATGATCATACACTCAATATAAATGGTTTATTGAATCTCGATCATAGTGATACACTTATCCATAATATTGAAGCCAAAAGATGCAAAGTTAATAATGATAGTGCAACTTATTTGTGGCACTGCCGTTTAGGTCATATTGGTGTAAAGCGCATGAAGAAACTCCATGCAGATGGGCTTTTGGAATCACTTGATTATGAATCACTTGATGCTTGCGAACCATGCCTCATGGGCAAGATGACTAAGACTCCATTCTCCGGAACAATGGAGCGAGCAACTGACTTATTCGAAATAATACATACTGATGTATGCGATCCGATAAGTATTGAGGCTCGCAGCGGGTATCGTTATTTTTTGACCTTCACAGATGATTTAAGAAGATATGGGTATATCTACTTGATGAAACATAAGTCTGAAACATTTGAAAAGTTCAAAGAATTTCAGAGTGAAGTGGAAAATCATCGTAACAAGAAATAAAGTTTCTACGATCTGATCGTGGAGATGAATATTTGAGTTATGAGTTTGGTCTTTATTTGAAACAATGTGGAATAGTTTCGCAACTCACGCCACCTGGAACACCATAGCGTAATGGTGTGTCCGAACGTCATAACCGTACTTTATTAGATATGGTGCGATCTATGATGTCTCTTACCGATTTGCCACTATCGTTTTGGGGTTATGCATTAGAGACAGCTGCATTCACGTTAAATAGGGCACCATCTAAATCCGTTGAGATGACACCATATGAACTGTGGTTTAGCAAGAAACCTAAGCTGTCATTTGTTAAAGTTTGGGGTTGTGATGCTTATGTGAAAAAGTTTCAACCTGATAAGCTTGAACCCAAATCGGAGAAATGTGTGTTCATAGGATACCCAAAGGAAACTGTTGGGTACACCTTCTATCACAGATCTGAAGGCAAGATATTCGTTGCTAAGAATGGATCCTTTCTAGAGAAGGAGTTTCTCTCGAAAGAAGTGAGTGGGAGGAAAGTAGAACTTGATGAGGTAATTGTACCTTCTCCCGAATTGGAAAGTAGTACATCACAGAAATCAATTCCAGTGATTCCTACACCAATTAGTGAGGAAGCTAATGATGATGATCATGAAACTTCAGATCAAGTTACTACCGAACCTCATAGGTCAACCAGAGTATGGTCTGCACCAGAGTGGTATGATAATCCTGTTCTGGAGGTCATGTTATTTGACCATGACGAACCTACGAACTATGAGGAAGCGATGATGAGCCCAGATTCCGTGAAATGGCTTGGGGCCATGAAATCTGAGATGGGATCCATGTATGAGAACAAAGTATGGACTTTGATTGACTTGCCCGATGATCGGCTAGCCATTGAGAATAAATGGATCTTCAAGAGGAAGACGGACGCTGATAGTAGTGTTACTATCTACAAAGCTCGAATTGTCGCAAAAAGTTTTTGACAAGTTCAAGGTGTTGACTACGATAAGATTTTCTCACTCGTAGCGATGCTTAAGTCTGTCCGAATCATGTTAGCAATTGCCACATTTTATGAAATTTGGCAAACGGATGTCAAAACTACATTCCTTAATGGATTTCTTAAAGAAGAGTTGTATATGATACAAACAGAAGGTTCTGTCAATCCTAAAAGTGTTAACAAAATGTGAAAGCTCCAGCGATCCATCTATGGACTGGTGCAAGCATCTCGGAGTTGGAATATACGCTTTGATAAGTTGATCAAAGCATATAGTTTTATACAGACTTGCGGTGAAGCCTGTATTTACAAGAAAGTGAGTGGGAGCACTACAGCCTTTCTGATAAATATATGTGGATGACTGTTGATCGGAAATGATGTAGAATTTTCTGGAAATCATAAAGGAGTGTTTGAAAGGAGCTTTTCGAAGAAAGACCTCGGTAAAGTTGCTTACATATTGGGCATCAAGATCTATAGAGATAGATCAAGACGCATGATAAGATTTTTCAATGAGTACATACCTTGACAAGATTTTTGAAGTAGTTCAAAATGGAATAGTCAAAGAAGGAGTTCTTGCCTGTATTGCAAGGTGTAAAGTTGAGTAAGACTCAAAACACGAACACGGCAAAAAATAGAAAAAGAATGAAAGTCATTCCCTATGCCTCAGCCATAGGTTCTATAAAGTATGCTATGCTGTGTACCAAACCTATTGTGTACCTTGCCATGAATTTGGCAAGGGGGTACGATAGTGATCCAGGAGTGGATCACAGGACAGCGGTCAAAATTATCCTTAGAAGACTAAGGAGATATTTCTCTGTTATGGAAGTGATAAAGAGTTTGTCGTAAAGAGTTACGCCGATGCAAGCCTTTACACCGATCCGTATGACTCTGAGTCTCAATCTGGATACATATTGAAAGTGGGAGCAATTAGCTAGAGTAGCTCCATGCAGAGCATTGTAGACATAGAAAATTTGCAAAATACATACGGCTCTGAATGTGATAGACCCATTGACTAAAGCTTCTCTCACAAGCAAAACATGATCACACCTTAGTACTCTTTGGGTGTTAATCACATAGCGATGTGAACTAGATTATTGACTCTAGTAAAACCCTTTGGGTATTAGTCACATGGCGATGTGAACTAATCACATGGTGATGTGAACTATTGGTGTTAAATCACATGACGATGTGAACTAGATTATTGACTCTAGTGCAAGTAGGAGACTAAAGGAAATATGCCCTAGAGGCAATAATAAAGTTGTTATTTATATTTCCTTATATCGTGATAAATGTTTATTATTCATGCTAGAATTGTATTAACCAGAAACTTAGTACATGTGTGAATACATAGACAAAACAGAGTGTGCCTAGTATGCCTCGACTTGACTAGGTCGTTAATCAAAGATGGTTATGTTTCCTGACCATAGACATGTGTTGTCATTTGATAAATGGGGTCACATCATTAGAGAATGATGTGATGGACAAGACCCATCCGTTAGCTTAGCATTATTATCGTTGAGTTTTATTGCTATTGCTTTCTTCATGACTTATACATGTCCCTCTGACTATGAGAATATGAAACTCCCGAATACCGGAGGAACACCTTGTGTGCTATCAAACATCACAATGTAACTGGGTGATTATAAAGATGCTCTACAGGTGTCTCCGAAGGTGTTTGTTGGGTTGGCATAGATGGAGATTAGGATTTTTCAGTCTGTGTATCGGAGAGGTATCTCTGGGCCCTCTCGGTAATGCACATCACTATAAGCCTTGCAAGCAATGTGACTAATGAGTTAGTTGCGGGATGATGCATTACAGAACGAGTAAAGAGACTTGCCGGTAACGAGATTGAACTCGGTATGATGATACCGACGATCGAATCTCGGGCAAGTAACATACCGATGACAAAGGGAACAACGCATGTTGTTATGCAGTTTGACCGATAAAGATCTTTGTAGAATATGTAGGAGCCAATATGAGCATCCAGGTTCCGCTATTGGTTATTGACCGGAGATGTGTCTCGGTCATGTCTACATAGTTTTCGAACCCGTAGGGTCCGCACGCTTAACGTTCTATGACAATTTGTATTATGAGTTATGTGATTTGATGTACCAAAGGTTCTTTGGAGCCCTGGATGAGATCACGGACATGACAACGAGTCTCGAAATGGTCGAGACGTAAAGATCGATATCCTAGACGGATCTTCCCTTACGGGGTCTTGAATCCAAGATGGATCTTCTCCGTAGAGGCCGCGGTCTCTCTCGGTGGAGTAGATACGAATAGATGAGAAAAGCTCTATCTCTAAATGAGTTATCACATTTGCTGACCCTAATTGGAGGAGGAGGGGAGTATATATAGTCTAAGCAACGAAGGGGTAAGTGGAAAGGGATACATCGGCCTTTGGCCCGGTTAGGCACGTGCAGGTGTTGGACGTCCGGGCTGGGGGCCGGATGTCTGAGGCTTCGGGACGAGCCGAATGTCCGGGGTCTCGGCCGGATGTCCGGGCTGAAGTGGCACTCGAGTTGCTCTCTGGATACGTCGATGCCGGCTTTTCGGGGGAAATGCCGGATGTCCGGGCTGTCGGGAGGCGCCGGATGTCCGACGCTGGCGCCGGATGTCCGGCCACTGAAGCTTGTTCGGCCGACTATTGGTGTAGCTGTTGGGCGGCTGCACAGGCGCCGGATGTCCGGCCTCTGGCCCAGATGTCCGACCGATGTAGCTTCAGCAGCTCCGTCTTCGCTTCCACGCTTCCCTCGCGGTTGGTGTAGTTGTTCCTTGGCGCTTGCACTCCTCCTCAACATCCGTGAAGCTCCGACAATACCTATGCATGCACACGGGAGAAGTGTCAAGTAGTATACCATCCTCGAAGGGGTCAAGTGAGCACGTGTAAAGGAGATGATTCACCTTTGTGTATGTGAAGTAGATGTCACACGTGTCACTCGCCGAACGGACTCTTGACATGGTGATGTCCATAGGATGCTCTTCATCACATTGGTGGCGACTCCAACAAAGTTTTCGCACAAATGAGAGAAAATCGCCATGCACACCATTGCATTTGGTGTGACGTCCAAAAGGTGGAACCCGTACACCACCAACATCGCCTCAAAGAAATCCGAGAAGGGGGGACAGAGGCCGTAGAGGAAATATGCGCAAAAGAATCGGTACAAGTTCGGTGGGTCCTTTTTCCCCTCCGGCAGGACCTTGGGCGCACCATGCCCCTTTGGAACTTCCCTCCCCCACATGTATCCATACCTCTCAACCAAGGCGTCGCTGTCCAGATTCGACGGGAAGAAAACCACATCTCCCCTTCGCTTCTTATCTAGCTCTGCTACTCTCTTCTTGCTCCCCTCCACGGCCACCTCTCTTGCGGTGGTCGCCCTCTTCCCCTTTGCCGCGGCGGTTTTCTTTCCCATCCTCGCAAGTTGTGGTGGGGATGGAGAGAGGAGAGCTGGACGAGGATCGAAGGCGAACGTGGGTGAGGGGGACGGACGCTTGGCTTGAGGAAGAAGATGGTGGAGGACGAAACGGACACTAATGAGCAGTGCCCCTTCACGTTTTTCTCTTTTTAAGGGAAAGAACATGGGGGAGTGCGACCCTTCGCTATTTTCTGTCAGAAGGTTACTGTTTTACATTAACTGCTACAGTCCCACGACCCCACGACTTGCCGTAATTACGCGAAGAGGACGTTGGACGCCTAGTCATCATGACGAACCACTACACGCGTAGCATTCCCTCGAGACGTGTCCGTGCACTGTTTAGGGCCTAACCTAGTGTGCCTGGCGACACGTATGACTCAGGCCCAGGGGTTTCTATTGGGGTACACAAACAGGGGTGTATGTTCCCACTGACTTGTGCACGGATAGCAGGCCTCCTCCACGGCAGCGCCAAGCCTCCACGACAAGGCCAAGCAGAAGAGATAGCACTTTGAGAAATTAAAGGGTGGATCAAGAAGACCAAGACAAGCCAAAGGAGCAAGATATCACTAAGGAAAAACCTCCCTTGCCGGGCAGGCGAGCCCGGATAGGCCGAGGCCACACCAAAGACAAGTCTCAAGACTCCCCCGGCATGCTTGCCGAAGGCGCCGAGGGCAGATCACCCCGCCAAGGCTCCACCGCTCCACCTCACCGCAACGCAAGTCGCCCATCAGTGCGGTGCCGAGCCCCTAGGTGATTAAGTGGCAGTCATTTGGCACATGGCAGTCGTTTCTGAGGAAGATCACCCCTAAATGACACCCGTCCAGGGGCGTGTCACGCAGGCAGGTGAGAAGGTGGTTGAATAGCACGGCAAGGCTTGCCGGGCCACGCCCATGATGTGACACTAAGTGGTGCATTTAATGCGCCTTGTCCTGTATGTAGAGTTAGGTATGATAGCACCGTTTGTTGTCTATCAGTGTGTAATGAATGATTTTCCACTGTGGTAACCCCTTCACCTATAAAAGGAGGGCCGAGGCAACCTTAGAAAGGATTCATACCCTTGTATACTCGTACGTGCATAGCTGCTCTCATCCTAAGGCGACCTTGCCGGCTTGAGCGATGCGCGTTCATCACGGTCCTCCCATCAAACCACCAAAGCAGGAGTAGGGTTTTACGCCTTGCGACAGCCCGAACCTAGGTAAAAACCACCACGTCACCATTGTCGTGCTGCCCTACGGCCTCCGCTCTTTTTGCAATGCGCCCTTCCCCATTGCCGAACCACAAGGGGCCGATGGCCCCATAGGTGGCCGTGTTGAACCGCGACATCTCAAGAGAAGCCACTAGTGAAATCTACGGCCCCGGGTTTATTCTTTATCATATTTGCTTTCTGATTTATTATTTGCCACTTATATTTTCAAATCTTTTATTCCAAAAACCCAAAAATACCTTGCTGCACTTTTTTATTACTTATTTTATTTCGTGTTTTATCGAGAGCTATTTATCCAATCTACCACAAATTTATCTATCTTTTTACCGTGGAGGGATTTACAACCCCTCTTACGCGTCGGGTTGCAAGTATTTGTTCTTTGTGTGTAGGTACCATTTACATAGTGTTGCTTGGTTCTCCTATTGGATTGATACCTTGGTTTCACAACTGAGGGAAATACCTACCGTAGTTGTACTTCATCATCCCTTCCTCTTTGGGGAAATACCGACGCAGTTTCAAGCGACATCACAACACAGTACCTCAAAGGCCTCAGAACCATGCTCATGTCCTAAATGACAGAGAACTTCTAGTTTCTCTCCATCAAAAGCAGGATCAGCATCATGACTGGATGAAGCGTCAGATGCAAAGTCGTCTTCGGGATGTAAATCGCATTCACAACCTCTCCACCAAGAATTTGTTTGTTGGACATGAAGCTTGTCGGTGTGCCTGGAAGAGCCTCACTCTGCTTTGTTTTGAAGATGAACTCTGACACGTCCATTTTGCATCATGTTTTCTTACTGTTATTTATAATGTTTTTGTCTATAATAATGCTTTTTGGAGTAATTCTAATGCCTTTTCTCTCATAATATGCAAGGTATACACAAAGAGGGAGAATTCCGGCAGCTGGAAATCTGGACCTGAAAAAGCTACGTCAGGCTACCTATCCTGCACAACTCCAAATGAGCTGCAACTTCACAAGGATTTTTTATGGAATATATGAGAATTATTGGAGAAAATAACTACCAGAGGGGGCCCACCAGGTGGGCACAACCCACCTGGTGCGCCAGGCAGCCCAGGCGCGCCCTGGTGGGTTGTGCTCACCAAGGCCCACCTTCGGTGCCCATCTTATGGTATATAGGTCATTTTGACCTAGAAAAAAAGGAGAGGGCTTTTGGGACGGAGCGCTGCTGCCTCGAGGTGGAACTTGGGCAGGAGCACTTTTGCCCTCAGGCGGAGCGATTCCGCCAGGGGAACTTCCCTCCCGGAGGGGGAAATCATCGTCATCATCATCACCAACAACTCTCCCATCTTGGGGAGGGCAATCTCCATCAACATCTTCAACAGCACCGTCTCATCTCAAACCCTAGTTCATCTCTTGTGTTCAGTCTTGTTACCGGAACTATAGATTGGTGCTTGTGGGTGACTAGTAGTGTTGATTACATCTTGTAGTTGATTACTATATGGTTTATTTGGTGGAATATTATATGTAAAGATCCATTATGCTATTTAATACTCCTCTGATCATGAGCATGTTTATCATTTGTGAGTAGTTACTTTCGTTCTTGAGGTCACGGAGAAATCATGTTGGAAGTAATCATGTGAATTTGATATGTGTTCGATATTTTGGTAGTATGTATGTTGTGATTCCCTTAGTCGTGTCATGTGAACGTCGACTACATGACACTTCACCATATTTGGGCCTAAGGGAATGCATTGTGGAGTAGCAATTAGATGATGGGTTGCGAGAGTGACAGAAGCTTAAACCCCAGTTTATGCGCTATTCCGTAAGGGACCGATAGGATCCAAAAGTTTAATGCTATGGTTAGAATTTATTATTAATACTTTTCTCGTAGTTGCGGATTCTTGCGGGAGGGTTAATCATAAGTAGGAGGTTTGTTCAAGTAAGAACAGCACCTAAGCACCGGTCCACCCACATATCAAATTATCAAAGTAGCGAACACAAATCAAATCAACATGATGAAAGTGACTAGATGAAATTCCCGTGTACCCTCAAGAACGCTTTGCTTATCATAACAAACCATTTTGGCTTGTCCTTTGCCTCAAAAAGATTGGGCTACCTTGCTGCACTTTTGTTACTACTGCCGTTACTTGCTGTCGGTGTGGAACGACACCTATGGGATCACAAGAATGTAACACCCCGCATGTAACTTGCCATATTTGTAACTCCGACTCTTGCCATTTTCGGCTATGTGATATGCTTTTCCCTCCGTTGTCGGGTTTTGTCTTTCGTTTTGTATTTTGTCATGTCATGCATTTTCATATCATGTCATCATGTGCATTGCATTCGCATACGTGTCCGTCTCATGCATCCGAGCATTTTCCCCGTTGTCCGTTTTCCAATCCGGCGCTCCTATCTCCTCCGGTGCACCCCTCTTGTTTTTCTTTCGTGTGCGTGTGTCAAACTTTCTCGGAATGAACCGAGGCTTGTCAAGTGGTCTTAATATACCACCCGGAGACTACCGGTCAAGTTTCGTTCCATTCGGAGGTCGTTTGGTACTCCAACGGTTAACCGGACATCCGCAAAGTCCATTTGAGTGTCCAGCAAAAACCCGCTCTAAAACCAGCCCAAAACCCACCAAACTCTCTTCCATGCTCTAGGTCGTTCGATCACGATCGTGTGGGCGAAAACCGCACCTCATTTGGAGTCTCCTAGCTCCCTCTACCTATTTATAAGTGGGCATCCCGAAAAACGAAATCTCAGACGAACCCTAACCCTCTCCCTCCGCGCCGCGCCGGACGCGTCCGTCCGCGCCGGACAACGTCCGCCGCCGCGCCCCGGCGAATCCGCCGCCGCCACGTCACCATCTCTCTCTCTCCCCTCCCGCGGCCCGCCGGAGCCCGCTCCCGGCCCTCCGGCCCGTTCGCCGCCGCCCCGCGCCCGCCTCCCGTGCCCACGCCGCCGGAAGCCCGCACCGCCGCCGGCCGCCGCCGCCGCCACCGGCCCCGCGCCGCCCGCCGCCGGCCGGCGCCGCCGCTCCCCCGCGGCGTCCTCTCCTCCTCCGCCGCCCTCCTTCCTCCCTCCGGCGAGCTCCGGCCACCGGAGCCCGAGCGCCATCAGCCCGAGCCCGAGCACGAGCGAACAGCTCGATCCAGATCCAACTCCACTATACGTTGACTTTTTCTCGCGATCCAGTTTTTTCTTCTAAGTCCTTAATTCCATCAGCATGTGCTCCTGTTCGAGATGCGATAACTTCGTGCATGTAGCTCCGATTCGCGCGTGTAATATGTCCAATTGTTTGCCTCGTGATGCTCTTCATTTTGTTCAATTGCACCATTTTCATTAGAGGTCATCTTGATTCCAAAGCTTCGTTGGAAGAGGGCTAGTTGCTGTTAATCTCTGGTTCTTATCAGAACTTGGAGATTTGTCATTTTTGTATCATTTATTCTGTGCATCTTTTGAGCATGAGCTCTACATGTGTTTTGAATTATGCCATGCCATATTTCCAGTGGTATAGTCCATATATTTTTGTGATCTCTGTGGTGACTAGCACAAGCATGCAAAGTAGGTCCCGTAATAATTCTGATTTCAGGGACTTATTGTTTTCTCTTGTCTTTGTCTGCTGTAATTTTGTTGCCATGTAAACTTGATGCTACAGAGAGATCCATGCATATTTTGGAGATGTTCAGTAAGGATGTTTTGTAGCTATAGTTGTAATAGATCCATTCCTGCAATTGTTTGCAATTATAGATTGCCATAGCATGACTCAATCTTGCTCTACTTTTGCTATAAAATATTTCTGGCAGATTCTTGACATGATTTGCAATCTTGCCAAGCTTATTGTAGTTGATCCATACATGCTATGTAATTGTTCTTGCCATGGATAGCTTCATAAACATGCCATCTTGCTGTAGGTATGCTTGGTTTGTCATGCATTACTCTGTAGTGAGTTCATCAAGCTCACAAAGAGGTCTACATATTAATATTTCTGCCATGCTCTGTTTTCTGCTAAGTCTGAAACATGATAACGAAACTTGCTATGTTTACATGCTTGCCATCATATCTTCTGTTCCTTTTTGGCTTATGGCCAGTAAGGGATTTTTGTCATGTGAATTTAGTAGAACACTACCATTCCTTGTTTTGCTATGTTAAGTTCCTGTAGCATGTGGATTTCGTGCTCTGAACATGGCTACCTGATGCTGATTTCTGTCACGTCCAGTTTTTCACTAAGTCTGTGAACCTGTAATCTTTTGCACTTTTTCCATGCTTGTTTGAGCTTGATATGTTGTGAACTAGCAGTAGCTCAGTGTTCATCTTTTGTCAAGCATCTCCTGTAGATTACTGGCATGTGCTTTTTTGCTATGTTGGGGTGCTGTAGCATTGTTACTTGTTGCATTTTAAGTGCTATCTTGCTGTTTATCGCAGATTAGTGTCATTCTTGTTTTGCTTGCCATTTGCAAACCGTGCATCCGATTCCGGTGATCTTTATATCGATTTCGACCGAAATCACCTCATCTTTCCAGTGGCATGCTTGGTTTGCCAAGTTACTGCCATGTTCATCTTTTTCCTTCCGGAGCACGCATATCATATCTTGCATATCATACATGTCTTGCATCATGTTGCTTGTGCATTTCTCGTTGTTGATTGTGGTTCCGTTTGTTTGTGTTCTTGTCTTGGGTAGAGCCGGGAGACGAGTTCGTGAATGAGGAACCTGTCGAGTACGCTTACGAGGATCAAGCCTTCGACAACTCTGAGAATCTTGCAGGCAAGATGACCACCCCTCGAAATCACTTCTATCTTTGCTATGCTAGTTGTTCGCTCTATTGCCATGCTCCGCTACCTATCACTTGCTATATCATGTCTCCTATTTAGCCATGACAGCCCTAACCATCCTTTCCTAGCAAACCGTTGTTTGGCTATGTTACCGCTTTTGCTCAGCCCTTCTTATAGCGTTGCTAGTTGCAGGTGAAGTTGAAGTTTGTTCCATGTTGGAACATGGATTTGTTGGGATATCACAATATCTCTTATTTAATTAATGCATCTATATATTTTGGTAAAGGGTGGAAGGCTCGGCCTTATGCCTGGTGTTTTGTTCCACTCTTGCCGCCCTAGTTACTGTTATACCGAGATTATGTTCCTTGAGTTTGCGTTCCTTACACGGTCGGGTGATTTATGGGACCCCCTTGACAGTTCGCCTTGAATAAAACTCCTCCAGCAAGGCCCAACCTTGGTTTTACCATTTGCGACCTATACCTCTTTCCCCCGGGTTTTCGCGAGCCCGAGGGTCATCTTATTTTAACCCCCCCCCCCCCCGGGCCAGTGCTCCTTCGAGTGTTGGTCCGAGCTGAGCAGACTGCGGGGCCCCCTCCTGGAAACTCGAGGTCTGGTTTTACTCGTAGGATGTCTCATCCGGTGTGCCCTGAGAACGAGATATGTGCAGCTCCTATCGGGATTTGTCGGCACATTCGGGTGGCTTTGCTGGTCTTGTTTTACCATTGTCGAGATGTCTTGTAAACCGGGATTCCGAGACTGATCGGGTCTTTCCGGGAGAAGGTTTATCCTTCGTTGACCGTGAGAGCTTATGATGGGCTAAGTTGGGACACCCCTGCAGGGTATTATCTTTCGAAAGCCGTGCCCGCGGTTATGAGGCAGATGGGAATTTGTTAATGTCCGGTTGTAGATAACTTGTCACTTGACTCAATTAAAATACACCAAGTGCGTGCGTAGCCGTGATGGTCTCTTCTCGGCGGAGTCCGGGAAGTGAACACGGTCTGTGTTATGTATGACGTAAGTAGGTGTTCAGGATCACTTCTTGGTCATTGCTAGATGACGTCCGCTCCTTTTGCTTCTCTTCTCGCTCTCATTTACGCAAGTTAGCCACCATACATGCTTTTGCCGCTGCAGCTCCACCTCTTTGCACCTTCTTGTCCTACAAGCTTAAATAGTCTTGATCTCGTGGGTGTGAGATTGCTGAGTCCCCGTGACTCACAGATACTTCCAAACAGTTGCAGGTGCCGAAGATGCCAGTGCAGACGATGGCGTCGATCTCAAGTGGGAGTTCGACGAGGAACGTGGTCGTTACTATGTGTCTTTTCCTGATGATCAGTAGTAGAGCCCAGTTGGGACGATCGGGGATCTAGCATTTGGGGTTGTCTTATTTTCATCTGGATTTTGACCGTAGTCGGTCTATATGTTTGTATTTTGGATGATGTATGATGATATTTGTTATGTATTGTGTGAAGTGGCGATTGTAAGCCAACTCTTTATCCCATTCTTGTTCATTACATGGGATTGTGTGAAGATGACCCTTCTTGCGACAAAACCACTATGCGGTTATGCCTCTAAGTCGTGCCTCGACACGTGGGAGATATAGCCGCATCGTGGGAGTTACAAAGAATCCCTACTACGGTTGCCGGGGCGCGGGGTTGCGACAAGAGCAGGGCTAGTAGACAGCACAAAGATCGTTTACCCAGGTTCGGGCCGCGAGGATGCGTAAAACCCTAGTCCTGCTTTGGTGGGTGTATTTCAGAGAGTTCTTGAGCTCTCGAACTAGCTGTGGTCAGTGCGTGGTTCGAAAGAGCCGAATCCTTCTCCAGTATGCCATGGTCCTCCTTTTATAGTCTGAAGGGGCTGCCACAGTGGCACACAGGAGGTGGAAAGGCGTACAGTGCCCTGAGCTTATCGCTCATATTACAAGACTAGACGCATTTAATGCGTAGCTTAGGTGTCCCCTTGCTTTATTGGGGATGGGGGCGAGGCCCGTCCCGTCCGTCGTCGCTCCTCCTCGCTTTGACACGCGCCCTGGCCAGTGAGGCGCGTGGTGCCATGTAGGTAGGCAGGCAGCTGAGGTGGCGCAGTGGCGGAGCCTTCACGAAGATCTGCATGCCGCCACACAGGCGCTCGATGAGTTGGCCTGGGAGCTGCATGTTGCCACACAGGTGCCCGCCCAGCTGGTTGGGCTGGCAGCTACATGTGAACGGCAGTGGAAGCTTGGTTGGCGTGGGCCTGGCGGTGGCCCTGCTGGTGTCCTTGGTGAGGGCCTTGTCGGGTGGCCCGGCAAGGGTCTTACCGTGGCGCGCTGTCGTCCCCGGCAAGGGCCTTGCCGGGGGTCTGGTGGCCTTCCTCGGCAAGGATCTTGCCGAGGATCGTCGTCTTCTAATCCTCATCTGATCTTGAATATGTCTTCACAAAGATCTGCATGCCACTACGGAGGTGCCTCCCGAGCCCTGGCCCAACGTGATGTTGGAGACCGTGGGCTCAAGGGTGGCCCGGACTGTTGGTGCGGGGCGAGCTGTCCCGACAAGGATCTTGCCGGGGCTGCTGAGGCTGCCCCGGCAAGGGTCTTGCCGGGGGAACCTGCTTCGTCAATCTGCTCTTTGTGGTCTCGGCCTTGGCGTTGCTCTTATTATCTTGGGCTTTGGTCTTACCTTGGCTCACCTCCCCTGTTCTGCTTGGCGTGACCGTAGGCGCGGCTCCGACTCCCCGTGCACAGGTATAGGGGTACAAAAACACACCCCTCTTTTTGTACGCCGACAAGAGCCCTCGGGCTTGGGCCACACATAAGCGCGACACGTTGTTGGGCCAGGCCCAAAACGGTGCGCGGGCAGGCGGGGCGGTTTTTACCGCGGTAAAACTTTTCGTGTGTTGCGCTTCCCACAACTCGCGCGCGCGGTGCGGCGTGGAGGGGTGTGCGTGACGTGGGCGGCATGCGTGGGCGGTTTCCACAGGCATGCGTCGCATCGCAGTAAAGAGGCGGCTCGCGCCTTCCCCTAAAAAGAGGGAGGCGTGGAGGCGCGGCTCATTTACTAAACGGGGTCGGGGCGCGGTCTTCAAGGCGTCCACTCCCCATGATCACAGGGTGGGGAGAGGTCGCTTCGCCCATCCCCTAAGTTCTGCACGTCCACCATGCGTCCTCCATGCACCTGGGGTGGCAAGCGGTGGAGGCGGGAAACCGGACCGTCGCTGGTTGGGGCAGCGGGTCGGTCCTGAATCCCCATGCCTTTGGTGGCTGGATTGGCCGAGTGGGGCGGCCGAGCCCCGTCCTCGCCTCCTAATAAAGAGGGGGAAGGGGGGTGGCGTCCCGCACTCTTCCGTCATCTATCTCCTCTCGCTTCTGCTTCTTCCTTTCACTCGCCATGGAGAAGGGGAATCCTGGTCCCTCGACGGTGGCGGCGACGGTCGCCGCCCGACAGCGCGTCCCTCCTCCTCCTAAGCCCGCGGTGGTGGAACCGGCCGCGAGGGGAAGGGGGAGGGGGCGAGGTCGTGGGCGAGGTCGGGGCAGAGGTCGTAGTGCTCGGGGAAGAGGAGTACAGGGCGGCGCGCCGGCTTCGCCCCCGCCAATGATGCCTTTTCCAATGGAAGGCCATGTTGGAGATCAGCCCCGTGAGTTTTTCATCAGGCTGCGCCGGCCTCCGCGTCACCGTCTTCGTCTTCCCGCCCCGTTCGCTCGGGAGATGGAGCGTGACCCGCCCCAGTCCCTCAGATTGCACATGAGGGGTTGTGGGAATGGGGGCACGCGGGTCGACATCGACTTCCTGGCTCCTCGGGTCATGTACCTCCGTCGTGGGTGGAAGACGTTCGCTCGCATCCACAGCCTGACGGCGGGGCTCGTCCTCTACTTCAAATTAATGTAGGACGGCCTGCTCTCCGTCAAGGTCTTCGGCGACTTCGGGACTCCCCTGAAGTGCTGCGTGGAGAGCTCCTCCGATGGAGATTCCGACGATGGAAGCTCTACCTCGAGCAAAAGTGATGAGGAGGACAGCGGGGCAGACGGCGGGGACGAGTCCGACTAGGCGTCGGACGCCCCGCGCCTGGGCGGGTGCGGCAGCAGCAACATCTGCACCTGGCGCTCCTCCGGCAGAGTTTTGCCAGGGGTGGGGCCAGCTCCTTGAACTTCTTGGGGCCGTCTCCTTGGGCGGCTGGCGGCGGGAGGCTGCGGAAGAGGAAGAAGGTGGGCGGCAAGGCCGTCAACTCGGAGTACGCGGGCACCGACGCCTTCGTCGCGTACTGCCGGTCCTGCCGCCTCGTCTTCCAGCTCCTTTCCCGGCACCATCATCACCGGCCCGCCCCTGGGAGGTCACCGAGGTGTTCTCGTGGTGCTTTCTGCCGCTCGTAGCTCGCCTAGGCGCCCCTTTAGCCCTCTCTCCTCCTTGACCTGCCTCCTGAGGAGAGGGACAAGAAAGGGATTACGGGCATCTTATCCTTCTTCTTTAGTTTGTATGCCTGCGGGCCTTTATTAAATTTAGAACTTGTAATCCCCTTGCTCATGTTTTTCATTTCCTACGAACGGTACCTGTATGGGATGTTTTTAATGAAAAAGGGATGCTTGCCGGGTTTTTCGTTCGTGGGTAAATCCAGCGACAAGGAGCGAATCCTTGTTATTGTTTAAGATAAACGTTTTTTGCCCGGCAATAGGCCTTGCCGTCCCCCCACTCCACTCGACCGTTCTCGCGCTCTTGGCGGAGGCAGGGATGAAGTGGGCTTTAGGCTCCTCGTTCTACCTCCTTGCCGCCGCGGCTACAACCAAATCCGGACCCAGGAAATAATCCTTAGGTATAGGAAAAAGGGGAGCACGGCAGCCTAGAGATAAAAACGAGGTTTCACATGCCCCAGTCCTGTTCCGAAATGCATGACAGAGGATAAAAGACTTATCTGGATTTGCAGCCCCCGGCAATCTCATCTTGTCGCGGTTGGATCCTTGTGCTTGCAGCCCCCGGCAACTCTGGTTTGCCGGGGTCGGGATGCCGGTCCGTTTTCTTTCTTCCAAGTAGCTCGGCAGAAGTGCTCATGTGCCCTGCGAACCAAAGGAGGACAGAAGAGAAACAGATAGACGCGCACTCGACCTCTAAGCTAGGGGTTAGTCGCTGCTGAGCACTATCAACCCTAACCAAGGAAGAGACTCGACCTAGCATGCATGCTATGACTTAGGGCGCCAGCGCTTCATTTATTTATGCTCAGGGTCTGCGCCTTGCTTTGTACGAAGGGTTACATGCCTTGCCGACAAAGCTTGTACAAAAGGTGGCTTGCCGGGAGGTCCGGCAAGCCACGCCTTATGGGTAAAACTTGCGAAGATGCTCGATGTTCCAGGAGTTGCTCACTGGGACGGCATCTTCGGTCTCCAGGTGGACTGCGCCGGGCCTGGTGACTCGTATTACCCAATAAGGGCCTTCCCACTTCGGCGTCAACTTTTTGGCATTCTTGGCCGACTGAACGCACCGAAGAACAAGGTCACCTTCCTCAAAGCTTCGGGCATGAACCTTGCGGCTATGGTAGCGGCGCAAGGCTTGCTGGTAGTGCGCTGCTCTCACAGCCGCCCGAAGACGATCTTCCTCAAGGAGCGTCGCGTCATCTTGGCGCAACTGCTCTTGCTCAAGCTCATCATAAGCGAGCACTCGAGGTGACCCTTATATGAGTTCCGTGGGGAGAACTGCTTCTGCCCCGTAGACCAGGGCAAAAGGTGTCTGGCTGGTGGCTCGATTTGGCGTCGTCCTGATCGACCAAAGAACCGCCGGCAATTCATCAATCCAGCACCTTCCGCTCTTGCGCAGCTTGTCAAAAGTCTTTGTCCTTAGGCCTCGCAACACTTCAGCATTCGCCCTCTCTGGCTGGGCGTTGCTCCGTGGGTGTGCCACGGAAGCAAAACAGACCTTGCTGCCGAGGTCTTGAATGCATTGCATGAAGGTGTGGCTCGTGAACTGCGTGCCGTTGTCGGTGATGACTCTATTTGGCACACCAAAACGGCAGACCAGTCCTTTGAAAAACTTGACAGCTGACTGAGCAGTCACCTTTCTCACTGCTTCCACCTCCGGCCACTTTGTGAACTTGTCGATTGCAACGTACAAGTACTCAAAGCCCCCGACAGCGCGGGGGAAAGGGCCCAGTATGTCGAGCCCCCAGACCGAGAATGGCCAGGAGAGAGGGATTGTTTGAAGGGCTTGGGCTGGTTGATGAAGCTTCTTCGAATGGAACTGACACGCTTCACACTTGGTTACTAGTGTCGTCGCATCCTGGAGGGCGGTGGACCAGAAAAAACCTTGTCGGAACGCCTTCCCGGCAAGGGCCCTCGACCCTATGTGGGAGCCACATATGCCTCCATGTATCTCCGCCAACAGCTCTAGTCCTTCCTCCTGGGGGATGCACTTCAATTTCACATCGTTCGGCCTTCTCCTGTACAGGACGTCATCGACGAACTGGTACATGGCGGACCGACGGGCTACTTTCTCCGCTTCTTCCTGCTCCTCAGGAAGCTCCCCTGTTTGGAGGAATCGGACTGTATGTTGCGCCCATGCCGGAGCCCGGGGCTCGATGGCAAGCACCAAAGGCATTTCTTCCGCCGTGGGAGCGGTTGTCTCTACGTCTAGGGCTTGACGCCCTGCCGGAGGTAGCGACTCTTGGGCAGGCTCAGCGTCCGTGGCGGCACCCTTGCCAGCAGCCCCAGAGGGCTCGGTAGAAAAGTACTTGCCGGGACCCGACTTCCTTCGCTTGTTCTGCCCCGTTGATGGTTTGACGGATGGTTGAGTTAGCCGGAGCAAAAAGGTACCCAGTTCCACAGGTAGCTTGAATGCGGCATGCTTTGACAGGTAATCGGCGGTGTCGTTCTCCATTCGGGGGACGTGCTCTGCTTGGATACCGTCAAAGCGCTCCTCCAGCTTCCTCACTTCATCTACGTAGGCTTCCATCAATGGGCTTTGGTAATCCTTGTTGACCTGCCTGACAACAAGCTGCGAGTCACCCCTGGCGATGAGCTTCTTAACCCCGAGGTCTGCCGCGATCCTGAGACCGGCAAGCAATCCCTCATACTCAGTAGTGTTGTTGGTGGACATCTCTCGGGGAAAGTGCATCTGGATCACGTACTTGAGGTGCTCCCCGGTAGGTGCGACGAGTAGCACACCGGCACCGGCGCCTTGCAGCGGGAAAGCCCCATCAAAGTACATGATCCAGTCACGATCTTCCTCCTTGCCGGGGAGAGTGGTCTCCTGGATTTCTTCGTCAGGCGTTGAGGTCCATTCTGCAATGAACTCCGCCAAGACTCTGCTCTGAATCATCGAGGTACTTTCAAACTTCAAACCGAAACTTGACAACTCCAAGGCCCACTCCACAATCCTCTCGGTTGCATCCGGGTTATGCAGTATCCGTTGCAAAGGGAGGCGCATGACGACAGTGATCTCGTGGGCTTGGAAGTAATGACACAGCTTCCTCGAGGCCATAAGGAGGCCGAAGAGCAATTTCTGCACATCGGAGTACCTCGATATAGCTCCCTGCAAAAGGGAGCTGACAAAGTAAACCGGGTGCTGCATCATCTTCTTCTTCCGCACCACCTCACTTGACTGCGCGGGCACTACCTCGGTGGCATCAGACTCTGCCGGGGGCCTCGCCTTGCCGGCACCAGGCCCTGCCAGAGGAAACTTGGGCTTGCCAACCGTTGGTTCTGCCGCCGTCACTGCCTCCTCGTTGACCTCCCTCTGTGCCACTAGCGCGGCGCTGACCACTTGATTCGTCGCCGCCAGATACAGCAGCAATGGCTCTTGTGGTTTAGGTGCAACTCGTATTGGCGTGGAGGAAAGGTATTTCTTCAGATCCTGCAATGCTGCCTCGGCTTCTGGGGTCCATTCCATTGGGCCTGCCTTCTTCAAGATTTTGAAGAAAGGAAGGGCGCGCTCGGCGGACTTGGAGATGAATCGGCTCATGGCGGCAACGCAGCCGGTGAGCCGACGCACATCCTTGATCCGCTTGGGCGCCTCAATCTGCCCAATAGCCTTGATTTTGTCTCGGTTTGCCTCGATTCCGCGCTGCAACACAAAGAACCCGAGAAGCTTGCCGGATGGAACGCCGAAGACACACTTCTCAGGGTTCAGCTTGAGGTTGATCTTGCGCAGGTTGGCAAATGTCTCTTCCAGATCTTGCACAAGAGTTGGCCCGTCCTTGGTTTTGACCACTATGTCATCCATGTAGGCCTCCATATTTCTATGGAGCTGAGGTTCAAAACCAATTTGGACTGCTCTTGCAAATGTTGAGCCAGCGCTCTTCAACCCGAAAGGCATCCGTAAAAAGCAATACGTACCACATGGGGTGATGAACGCTGTCTTTTCTTCATCCTCTCTTGTCATGAAGATCTGGTGGTAGCCCGAGTAGGCGTCGAGGAATGACAACAGATCACACCCGGCCGTGGAGTCAACAATTTGGTCGATGCGCGGCAACGGGAAGGGGTCCTTGGGACAAGCCTTATTGATATATGTGTAATCAATACACAGCCTCCACTTCCCATTCGCCTTGCGCACCACTACCGGATTGGCCAACCACGTCGGGTGGAGCACTCCCCTCACCAAACCTGCCGCTTCCAACTTCCTGATCTCCTCCGTGATGAACTCCTGCCTCTCTAGAGCCTGCTTTCTGACCTTCTGCTGGACGGGCCGCGCATGGGGGCAGACAGCTAGGCGGTGCTCAATCACCTCCCTGGGAACACCGGGGATGTCGGATGCTTGCCATGCAAACACGTAGACATTCGCTCGCAGGAAGGTGACGAGCGCGCCTTCCTATTTGCTGCCGAGGGTGGAGCCTATGGTGAAGGCCCCTCCCGTGCCATCCTCCCTGGCGGACACCTTCTTGGTTTGTGGTGGCTCGGCTCTCGATCTCTTGCTCTTGTCGGTAGAGCTCTCTGGCACGTCCTCGACGGTAGCACAACACTCCGAAGAGGTGCGCTTGCCGGAGTGGGTGCGAGAGGTCTTGCCGGGCTTCTTCCTCCCTCCCGGGGCTTCAGCGGCAGGAGCAGGTGCCTTGGCGGCAGCTGCTCCAACTGCCTCTCGGTAGAGTTGGTCGGCGCAAATCAGCGCGTCCTTCTTGTCGGAGGGGACGGAGATGATGGTCAATGGCCCGGGCATCTTTAGCATGTTGTAGGCGTAGTGTGACGCCGCGATGAGCTTGGCTAGTGTTGGGCGGCCGAGGATCCCGTTGTAGGGCAAGGGGATCTCGGCCACGTCGAAGGCGATCCTCTCCGTCCTGTAGTTCAACTCTCCTCCAAATGTCACGGGCAATGTGACCTTTCCCTTCGGCTGGCTCCTCCCCGGATTGACCCCTTGAAACGTGCCCATTTCCTCGAGGTCTCCATCAGGGATTTGCAACCTTTTAATCACGACAGGCGAGATCAGGTTCAGGCCGGCCCCGCCATCAACCAACATCTTGTTCACCCTGAGGTTGCATATCGTTGGTGAGACCAACAATGGCAAACACCCGATCGTGGTAGTGCGGTCAGGGTGGTCCTCGGTGTCAAAGATGAGGGGCGTGCTGGACCACTTCAGCGGCTTCTGAGCGTCGAACGACGGCTCTGCTGCTGTAATCTCACGCGCCCACTACTTGAGCTGGCGGTGAGAGGTATGCAGCGAGGCACCGCCATCGACGCACATGGAGTCCGTAGCCTTCTGGAACCCTTGCTCACCAGACCCGTCGTCCTCGTCGTGATCATCGTCTTTTTGTTTCTTGTCGCGGCCCCGTGCGGGCCTCTCTTGCTGGTTGTCCTTGTCGGGGTGGCCTCCTTGGCCGCCACGCTTCTTGTCGGATCCCTCAGCACCGTCCTGGTCCTTCTCCTTGTCCCACCTCTCGTACTCAGCCTTTTGCTTCTCAGCAAGCAGCTCGACTTCTCGGCAGTTCTGGAGGTCGTGCCCCTTGGTGCGGTGGATCTTGTTGTATTGCTTGCCGGAGCTCCCTGGCTTGTCGGTAGCCGCCAAGGCCCGGCAGGCGGCGCACCCGGCAATCTCCTTGTCGGGAGCGCCTGCCTTGACCTTCTTGCCGGCACCGGTGTCGTCAGATCCCTCAACGGCAAGCACGGCCTTGCCCTTGCGTTTCCTGTTGCGATGACGGCCCTTCTTCGTTGGGGTAGCGGCGTCCTCATCGGTAGAGTCGGTTTCCGCGCCGGCGTCTTCGCCGGGGTACTTCCTTCCTTCTTCAGCCCGGGCGCATCTATCGGCCAGAACATAGAGCTCGGCCACATCCTTAACCTTGGTCATCGCCAGCTCCTCGCGCATCTTGCGATTGCGCATGTTCTGGTGGAACGCGCTAATCACAGCGGCGGGATGAACGTCGGGAATGTTGTACTGCACCCGGCTGAATCTCTGGATGTACTTGCGCAGGGTTGTAACGCCCCGAGACCGACGCTCCAGACGCCTTCCATATATTTCGTGATCTCCGTGTGTTTCTTTTGCTTGCTCTATTTATTTTGCATTGCATCATGTCAGCATGCCATCATGTCATTTGATTTTTAAAACTCAACTAAGTAAATTGCATGGATCTTCGATCCATTTAAATCGAGGGAAATGCACATGGTGATTTCTCTTTACAACATTTAAAATCTCCCAATATTATTAGGGAGCTATATTAAAATATTCCATTCTTTGGGAATCACCATAACACACGTGCAAAATTAATCCTATGCCTTTTCTGCTTTGAGTCGATCTCTCTAACCTTGCCAATAATTCTTTTACCTCAAGGTATTTTTGCACTACAACCTATTTAAAAATTTCTTTCAAAATTCTTCCAAGTGTTTGGAGATGTCAGTATATGCATATAATTCAACTTCATGCAAAGACCCATGAGTGTTCTTTGAAACATTTGAGCAAATCATCCTCTTTTGCTCTCTGGTCCAGTTTGGCTTTTTCTACTGCAACCCTAATTTATTTTGCTCTAGTACCCATGAGCTTTTTCCTGCTTGTAGTCCTCCCTACAAAACCCTTAAGTCCAGGAGGATGGACCCATTGGAGTATTTTTGGTTCATGAGATGATAGCTTTTAGTTTCTGCTCAAAATTAGTTTTCTCAAATATTTGCACTAACAAGTTTCTGGTCTTGACCAACTAACCTTGCCACCCCCTTTATCATCTATAGAGACACTGGTCTGGAGTTTTTGGCCACCCCAAGAGTTGCCTAGATGCACTTAGCATTCTGTTGAACACCTTGAGTGCATGGACAGATTTGGCATGATTATTCGTTTGCATTGTGAACTTGATCCCCTGACCTAACAAGCTTGTCCACTGATCTCCTTGCGAGCCCTAGCCTAGACCTGGTAATCCCCAGCCCCACCCTAGCCTCCTGGCATGCCTTGGCATTTTGCCGAACACCTCACGTGCGTGCGCTGGGCGCGCCCAGAGCGCACGTTTTGCACGCGCGCGCACCGAGTCGTCATGTTCCACTGCTATCGCCCCGCGCTCGTTCTGGCCCTTCCCCCCTCGCAGCCAACGCACCCCGACTCCTCCCTCGCCGCAGAGCCGCCCTGGCCCCCTCATGGCACCCTACAGCGCCACCGACGCAAGCCGCCACCGCCGCTCCGACAGCTCCTGCCATGGACGGCGCCGCCCATGCCACCCGAGCGCGCCAGCTGCCCCCTGGAACAGCTCGAGCTCATCCGCAACTCATCGGCAAGCGCTCGTCGCCGCACCCGTCTAACCAGTGCCACCATCCCCTTCCCCTCGGTCTCGCGGAGCCACCCAACACCTCAAACGCGATCGGGAACCACCGTAGCTCTAATCCCCAAAACCTCCCGAAGCCACCTCCGCTGCGAAGCTCGCCGCCGGCGGCTCCCTCCGTCCCCACCTACCTAGCGACCACCGGGAGGACCGCCCTGGAACCGCGGATCCATCCCTGCCCTCCGGAGCCTGCGAGGAGCCGCCAATCGCCGGCGTCGATCGCCGGAGTCCCGCCTCCGCTCGGGCAGACGAAGACGAGGGAAAGGCGACTGGTCAAACCTCACCAGTGGGCCCCGTGGACCCACTGTCAGTGACCCCGAGCCGGCCCGCGCTGTTTTAAGTGAAAGTGTAAACCCAGAAGTACGTCTCCTCCGTCTCGAAAACGTATTTCTATTCGAACCGTTTTCTTTTCTGTTTTATTTAAAAACAGAACTTTGACTGGCTATAACTTTTAAAATATAAGTCCAATTGATTTGATTCTTTTTCTGTTGTTTCTCAAATTCTGCCTAGTTTATTTTCACATTTATTGGAAAATTTTCCAAACAACTTTTTTGTACTGTTTTTAAACTATGCGTTAATTTGAATATTTTCAAAAATAGGATTTTGAAGAAGAAGGCAACCTTCAAAAAGTGCACCCCCACTTGCATACACTTGAAGGCAAGCATTCTGAACCCTGGCATGATATTTTTGGGTGTTGTTTGATACGGTTACAACACCACCTTGACATGGAGCATTCGTTATTTTATGTGACGATACGATCATACGCGTGAGTGCATAATGAGATTCTTTGCTGTTAGAAATGGATATGCTGGTGATAGTAATCATCCTCGTAAGCTTTTCATGCATACCAGAAGGAAGCCGGGAAAGTCTCTGTCTTGGGTAGACACGAGCTTGTCCCTAGTTCCTCGTCGAGACGAGTATATCCGGTATGGCATGGTGAGGTATGATGAGTGGTGACTTTATCTGTTAATGGAAATATATTTATTATGCTAATCATACAGGGAATACTTGGACCTCCTGAGTCGGACGTAGATCGAGTCTTGTTCCAGTAACCCCCATACTTGTTTCGTACTACCACTTGTCCCTGCCGCAGGTAGGGTACGGTTCAGTAAGTTGTCAACCCCTTCCAAGCACACACCGTACAGAGAGGCCATGGTGGAAGATACCGGCTGCATCCGGTAGGGATGCCACCTGGTCCGGGGGCATGGGTGTTTCCGGTTGGAACCGAGAGGGGGGCACCCCTTAGAGCGCGTGATATAAATTTGATCCCATGCTAAGTCGAGGTTGTAGCCTCCCCACTTAGAGTTTTGCTTGACAGGTGTTGTGGGTGATTCGAGACGCCGGTAAGTTAAGCTGGTGTGTGCGGGTCAGGTGTGTTCTCAATTAAAAGACCGTAGACGGAATTAGTCCCGATGGACTAAAGAAATCCGTTACTCGTGGGTAAAGAGTACATCCTCTGCAGAGGTTAAATCTATTCGAATAGTCGTGTACATGGGTAAGGACTACAGTCAGAGATGGGTTTAGTGTCGGTCATAGTGTCGGTCTTCGGAGGAGAAACGGCTAAACCAGAACATTGATTATGACCTATGACATATGAGGATTATGATTATTATTATTGTGGACTAACCATTTACATTATTTGAATTATTGAGTATCCCTGGGACGGTTCTACCTCCTGGATACTCACTGCGATTATTCTCTTATAAGCCCTTTATGTGGTGTCGCTCAGACGCGCGACTGTGGCATGCTTGTTATTTCTTTTATTTATAAGCCCTTTATGTGGTGTCGCATAGACGCCCGACTGTGGCATGCTTGTTATTTCTATTATTTATAAGCCCTTTATGAGGTGTCGCTCAGACGCTCGACTGTGGCATACTTGTTATTTCTATTATTTATAAGCCCTTTATGTGGTGTCGCATAGACGCCCGACTGTGGCATGCTTGTTATTTCTTTTATTTATAAGCCCTTTATGTGGTGTCACTCAGACGCCCGACTGAGGCATGATTTATTTTATTTTCCTTTCGAGGCGTCGCTTCAGACACTCGATCGGTGCATTCTATTTCTACTCCCGTATTGCATATTCATATTTTACATGAACAACCTGCATGCGTGCATCATGAATTTTGTTTATTTCGTGACTGACATTATGATCATAGAATATTTCGGAGCATGATTATCCATTGTTATATTATACCCGTGTTCATAATGTTTGCGAGTACATTCAAACGTACTCACTGGCTTGTCACTGGCTATTGTCTTGGCCAGATTTCTTGCGTGGAGAGGAGCGTTGCGACGACAGCCCCGGAACCCATGCAAAGGTGATAGCAGCCTCGCGAAGATAGGAGTTATCCTGGTCAGCTATTCTTGTGGGAAATGGAGTCCCATAGACGCAGATGAACCACAAACCGCTTCCGCCATCAACCACTAGAAACCAATTGTTGTACTCAGAGGCCACAATGGTCTTGTACTACATATTTTGTACTTTGCTTGGAATTTCTGTATCAAGTTGGTGCCTCATCGGCTAACAGTAATCCTGGGGCTGGTGAGCACAAGGGCCATTTTCTGGAAAATTAATATCCCGAAAATCCGGTCGTGACAAATTCCCAACATTTTGGACTCCTCAATACCTTGAACTTATTCAAACCATTTGAATTAAACTCAAATGAATTTGAATTTAGATCTTTCAATCATGGCCTTTTCTATTTTCTCGGCACAAGCACATTTTTGTGAGTCCGGAAAAATTACCCCCATGCGCAAAATCTTTCCCTAACCCCTCTCTTTCTTTTCTTCTCTCTATTTCTTTTCTGTTAAAGGAAATATGAGAGAGAGAGAGAGGAGAGAGACAGCCCAGGCCGGCCTGCTTCCCCGCAGCCTTTTGGCCCAAGGCCCAGCTCCGGCGCCCTTACCCTAGCCTCCCTTCTCTTGATTCCATCTCCATCCAGCGCCGCCAGGACCCCGATCCCCTCGCCCTCCTGCTCGATCCCCATCTCCCCCTCTCGATCCCGCGCGCCTCCCCCTCCTGCTGCCGGCTCCACCACCAGATCAGGCCGGCCTCCGCCGCCCTTGCCCGTCCCTAGCCGGACCCCTCCAGCAGGGCCCTGTCCCCACCTCCGGCGCGCCAAGCTCGCCGCCTCCCTACCATGGCCGCGTGGCGCCCGACCTCCTCCTCGCCGCCCTTGGTGCCGCGCCACCGGACCTCCCCGTCGCCCTCGTCGACGACTAGCGCTGCCCCTGTAGCCTCCCCTCCTCCGCGTCGTCGCCTCCCCATGGCGCCGCGCCCGGCCTCTCGCACCACTACCATCTCCAGCCGCGGCCGGCTTCTACGCTGCTGCTCTGCTCCGCTCCGCCGCCCTTGCTGGAGCATTGGTTAGACCAAAGGACATGACGGTGTACTCATACTGGCCATAACGAGTGACAAAAGCCGTCTTAGGAATGTCCCCGTTTCTAATCTTGATTTGATGGTAGCCTAACCTCAAATCCATCTTGGAAAAGACTGAGGATCCAGCGAGCTGATCATACAGGTCGTTGATCCTGGGGAGCGGATATTTGTTCTTTATCGTGACCAAATTAACGGGACAATAATCTACAACCATCCGGTCCGTACCATCCTTCTTCTTGACGAAGAGGACGGGGCAAGCCCAGGGAGAAGAACTAGGTCAGATGAAACCCTTTTGCAAGGACTCATCAAGTTGTTTCTTAAGCTCAGCTAGTTCTAAAGGTGCCATCTTGTAAGGTCTCCTAGAGATTGGGGCGGTTCCTGGGATAAGATCTATGACAAACTCTACATCTCTGTCAGGTGGAATACCTGGCAGTTCCTCTGGAAAGTCACGGACTACCGGGATATCTTCAAGGTCTGGAAGAGGACTGGCATTAAGAGAATAGAGTTGACGCTTTGCAACTCTGGTGGAGACAGTGACTAACTTACCAGATGGGTGTGTGAGTTGAACAGACCTGGTGTAACAATCAATCTTGGCATGATGAGCTGTCATCCAGTCCATACCCAAGATGATGTTAATATCTGTAGACTTGAGGGCTATAAGTGAGGCAAGGAATACCAGTCTGTCAACAAGAATTTCATTACCATGGCTTATTCTGGTAGTTTGCCATCTAGACCCTGGAGTTTGGACTTCAAGTGGAGTTGGCATATCACAAAATGACATGTCGTGCAAACGAGCATAGCCTTCAGAGATGAAGGAGTGAGATGCTCCAGTATCGAATAGAACCGAGGCTGGATGGCAATTGACAAGGAGTGTACCAAGAACGACATCCGGATCATCATGAGCGTCTTTAGCTGAGGCGTGATGCACATGTCCACGCTCAGTGGGAGCTGACTTGACACTGATCATCTTGCGTGATGGCTTACCACTGCCAACAGACTTCTCAGGCAGGGGTGGGGCATAGTTAGTTTGAGAGCAGTCACGTGCATAGTGTCCTGGCTTCCCGCATGTGAAGCAAGTCCCTGAAGTTGGATGTGGACCTGCATTGACAAGCGGTCTACCAATAGGCCTGGGTGGAGCATACTGCTGGACTGGGTGAGGCGCCACATAAGATGGCCTCGGTGCATATCCAGGTGGAAGAGCAGAGTTCGGAACCCAAATCCGGCGCTTATGAGAACTAGAACCGGAGGAAGAAACCAAATCACGGGTGTGCTTACGAGACTCCTCGTAGGTGAGCTGAGCTGTCTCCGCATTAATGGCCTTGTTCACAAGAGCCTGGAATGTATTGCAATGGTGCAAGTGGAGATCACGACGCAACTTGGGGTTGAGACCCTTCCGGAACCTAGCCTGCTTCTTAGCGTCCGTGGACACTTCTTCTGTAGCATAGCGGGCAAGGTTCTCAAACTCTCTACTGTAAGCATCAACAGCCATCTTACCCTGGGTGAAACTACAGAACTCTTCTCTCTTGCGGTCAATGAGAGCCTGAGGAATGTGATGCTCGCGAAAAGCCTTAGTGAAAACTCTCCAGGTCGGTATCTGGCCAACTGGAAGCATATCCTCATAGTTCTGCCACCAAAGACTAGCAGGACCGTCCAGGTGATATGCAGCATAAGTGACCTTGTCACCTTCAGCTACGTTCGCAGAACGCAGCTTGTGTGTGATACTATAGAGCCAGTCATCTGCATCGAGTGGCTCAATGGAATGATGGAAGGTAGGTGGTTTCAGACCAATGAAATCATAGATAGTCGCTGACTCTTTGCACTGGGGTGCGGTGTTCTCCTCGATACGTGCTAACAAGCGGTTAGACTCATGCTTGTTCCTCTCCATCTCTAACATAAACTCTGCCAACGAAGGCTGGTCGGGAGGATCCTCCTCATCCCTACCACCTCCGTGGTTCAGGCAACGAGCAACAGAACTTCGGTTAACTGACGACATCCTGAGAAGCGGAACCAAGGACGAGGTCAACAACAACTATAGGATGCAACATGTAGCATAAGAAAATTTAGTATCTCTCAAACTCCTAGGACAAATCCGGCAGCATAACGGCAGTAAAATGCTCAAAATGGGACATTCTACAAAAGGCGGGGTAGCACCATACACAACATCATCACTCAAGGTTCTGAGATTTTACTAAACAGGCTACACTGGAGGTACTCAAACTGGGATATGACTCTGATCAACCAATCCTAAGAGACTACGGAGTAGTAACACGTGATCCTGATAGACAGAAGAGAAAGCCTAGTTCCTTAACCCCGTAGGAAAGATGGGACCCCGATTCTAGGTCACACCGATCTAGCATGTAACACCTCATATCACTTTGCGGCCTCACGCACGGTATTCCCACGGGTGTCGCCTTACCATGGCCCGGGACCGTTTGCGCCTTTTGGCTCACGTATATGACAATGTCGTTAGCATCCATATGACAGAGAACCCGGGCCAACATGGCTAGTCGTGAACCCAAAGCGGCACTAACGTATGGGGACAAGCATACATGATTCAACATCGAGCGTGTCGGTCAGCAGCGTGTGAATCCGGGCTGTAGCACTGGGCTAACAGGACTCCGGGAACCCGGGCTGTAGCAGGCTAGGCAGGACTCCGGATGTCACCGCGTGACATTTCCCCGAAGGGACAGACACAGGAACGAGATGAAACACATGCCGGCCAGTCAAGTGTCCAGAGCAGTAGTGCTGGGCTAGCAGGACTCCGGTAAACCGGGCTGTAGCGGACTACTATGGCTCAAGGAGGCACTAGACTACATTTCCCCATAAGAGAGGCTGCCAAGGATAAACAACTAGATGTTCGGATCCCACACATAGCAATACACGTTACACGTACGCATAACATGCAAGTATGTGCTGTACAACATGGCATCACAACATAACGCAAACTCATATAGATAAAAGGCCCAGAAGAGCCACATAGCATTAAGTACAAACAGGGGTCACATGACCCATCATTCAGAGCATACAAGCAACGGAAGCATTACATGTCTGAGTACAGACAACTACAAAAGAAAAAGGATGAGAAGCCTGACTATCTACAAGACCCTCCCAAGGTACAAGATCGTAGCTGAGGTACAAGCTACCCGTCGAAGTCCAAGCGGAACTACTAACAAGACCGAAGTCTCCGCTGCAAAACATAAATAAAGCAAACATGAGTACAAAGGTACTCACCAAGACTTACATCAGATCCTATCATACATGCATTTGTATCAAGAAGGTAGTGTGGGGTTTAGTTGCAGCAAGCCAGCTTTGACTCAGAGGCTATCCTGTTCTATGACTACGAGAAACTTCTTTCAGGTAAGAAGGCGCACACGAGTCCACTAATCACCACCTCAATACACCACTATGGATCCATTCCCGTCTCACTACGAGAAGCCATCCATAGCACTCACACTTATCTTGAGCATTTTAGAGTATCCACTTCAAGTTGTCTATGTACCACGTAAGCATCCAAGAAGTCCATAACCGAGGACATGGCTATTCGAATAGATCATGATAACCCTGCAGGGGTGTACTGCGTCACACATGCTCTCGCCACTTACCGCCATGTACATGTCATGTACCTCGGCAACCTTCAAGCGGAAGCCTGGCGAGGGTGTCGGCCACGACCTGACTAACCACGCAAGACTCTAGTCCAGGTTTATCGCCTATTCGGGTTCCATCCGCAAGGAGATCCGGCCGGGGTGTCGCTCACGGCCCCAAACGATGTGTACAGGGTTCCCGAGCCCACCATCCGGGTGCCACTCGGTACACCGGGCCACCTGTGCCTAGTCTGTCCCAAGCCCACCCTGCCGGGTGCCACTCGGTAGAAAAATAGCACTACCTACAAACACCAGAAACTAGTTGCAACTCCTGGACAGAGACCAAGTTCGTTAATAAGTCGAGAGGGGCACTTAAGCATTCCAATGTGTGATAGTAGCTAGTCATTGGACAACATACACAGAACTCAGTGCTTAAGGACGGTTCCAGTGAGACAACCCACCATGTACTCCTACATGGCCTCTCACCGCTACCTTTACCAAATCGTGTCCATACGCTTAACTCTCGGCACCAGAACATCTCGTAACACTCCAATTCATTCCCAATGAATCAGACCTGACACGACTCTAAGCAATAGCAGGCATGGCATGGTAGGAACACAACATGGCTCATTCAACTCCTACACATGCTAGTGGGTTTCAACTATTTACTGTGGCAATGACAGGTCATGCAGAGGAATGGGTTCAGCTACCGCAGCATAAAGTAGCAGTTGAATCGTTGTTGTCCTAATGCAGTAAAAGAGAGCAGGAGCGAGAGAGTAGGATTGTATCGGAATGAACAAAGGGGGTTTGCTTGCCTGGTAGATCAACAGGGTGGCACTGCTCCTCAGACAGGTACTCTGGAACACTCTCCGGAGCAGGACCTATCGAGAAGGAACGGTGTCGACAATCAAAACACAATCATATGCAACAATATGATGCATGAATATGGCATGAATATGTGATGTATTTTGAGCCAATGCATTTAGCATTCAACTTGGAAGAGATCCATTTGAACCAAAGTTTCAAATGCAACTCTGATTTAAGTCCTTATATATGCCATTTATATGTTTTCACTTATACAGTAGGTATAAGTTGGTTTGTCATGCATGAAACTAGTACAGATGGATAGATTGCATTTTTCTGATAATTTTTCATATATAAATTATTTAAATCTGAGCTACGGTTGAATTTCTATGATTTTTAGAAGTTTATATCATTTTCTGGAATTTCCTGATTTATTTTAAACCAGAAAATGAATAACTGCGTCAGCATGACAGTGGCATGACGTCAGCGAGTCAACGTGGCTGACCAGGTCAAACCTGACGTGTGGGGTCCACACGTCAGTGTCACAGGGTTAAACAGGGGTTAGTTTAAGCCTAAAATAAAAGATTAGCGGCACCGGGGCCCACTGTCAGCGTCAGGGGGTTAGGTTAGGTGGTGATTAGCTTAAGCTAATCACCTGACAAGCCGGACCTACCTGCCAGGCCGGCGAGGTCGAAGGGGTCAAACCCCACCGGCGTTTAGCCGCCGGCGAGGCCGAACGCGGCGGAGGGGCTCGGGATCGCGTCTCCGACGACCCAAAGGGCCGCGGAGACCATCTCCGAGGAGCCCTGGCTCGCGCGCATCCCTTGGGACACGCGGGAGACCGTGGGTGTGCCGGGGCTCGCCGGAGCAGAGCTCGCGGCGGCGAGGAGCTACGACCATGGTGGGGGTCGGGGCTACAGCGCGGGAACGGAGAAACGGAGAGAGGGGAACGGGGCAGGAGCTCACGGTGGACTCGACGGCGTCGTCGGAGAGCTCAGGGACGCACTGGAGACGGTGGGGCCGCGAAGACGATCTCCGGTGGCCGGAGATGAGGACGACGGCGATGGAGGTGCTCCAGGGCGTTCCGGCTTGCGTGGCTCAGCGAAGGGGTTCAGCGCGAGGAGGCGGAGCTCTGGGACACGACGGAGGCGCGAGGAGATGGCGGGGAGCGCGGGGCAGCGAACGGCGGCGACCGGCGCGTTCGGGCGTCGCGGGAGAGAGCGGGAGAGAGGAGGGGAGAGGCGCAGGAGAGAGGGAGTGAGGCCAGGGGGGAGCTAGGCGCTTCTGGCGAGGCCAGGTCGAAGAGGGGAGAGGGCAGGCAGGCAGCTACCGTGGCGTGCATGCGCGCGGCGTGCGGCGACCACGCGCCCTGTCCCTCTGGCGCGAGGAGGGGGACGACTGGCGCTGGCCAGTCAGCTGGGCCGGCCTGCTGGGCCGGCCTGCTGGGCCAGGCCAGGCCGCACAGTGCCAGGCCGCAGGTAAGCTCCCTTTTTCCTATTTCTTTTTCTTTTCTAATTTTCTGACATTTGTTCTGATTTAGTAGAATACTAAATCATTTTATTTTCTTATGCCAATTTTTGTAGGAGCTAGTGGTATTATTCCAGAGCTCCTCATCAACTAGCATAATTTTTGGACAATATTCTATATATATAACAATATATATCCAAAGCAAATAATTACTGCATTAATTCCAAAAGGCCAAAATAGATATCTATGAGCTCCTAAAAATATTGGTTTGATTTTTATCTCTGTCCAATATTTTCAGAGAGCAACATGAACATTTTCTTGGACCCTTTTGGAGCAATTTTTATCTGGTTCATTTCCAGAAATGATTCTGAGGGTTTCACAAATCCCCATTTCAAATTTAAATGAAATTTAGACATGATGCACACATGACTAGCTAGTCTAGGTCATACCAGAACTAGGGATGTGACACCAAGGCCGACGTCAGCCACTTCTTCTAGCCGCGGCTCGGCCACGCACCAACAACCAGCAGCTCGAGCTGCCTCCATGCATCTCCGATGACCTCCCGAGGCAGAGCCGTGCAAGTCCCTCGATGCCCCTTCAGTTCATCATGACCGCCAAGTCCAGTGATGCGTCAAGTTCCTCTCCGATGCGTGTACGGCTACAGTTTCCCTGGATTCGTCAAGTTCCTCTTCGACACTGTGTACCACTACCGCTGCCCGAACATCTACAGAATGTGTACCACAACCAGCGCTGAAGAACCGTGAACGACTACCGATGACCCTCCAAGTTCGTCCACGATTTCCATGTACAACTACCGTCGACCCGCGAAGACCCCGGGAACGTCAAGTTCCTCGCCCTGACCCCGTACATCTACGGAACATGAACGACTACTTCCTCTTCGACTCGTGAACCACTACTTCCACTACGCTGCCACGTGTGCCATTACTTCCCACGACGACCCATGAACAACTACCTCCACTTCGAACCGTCCGCCCCGAAACATATGCTTCGAAGATATACCGCCGAGAACAACCGCCCGTGGACGAATGCATATGTTGCATGAAATGCTCGCGTTTGCAACGTGCCTGACGTGTTTCTTGCATGTTCCCGTTGCCATGCATCGACCCATGGGAACCCGGTTGCCGGGATCACCCACCATCTTGCATGACACGCTCACGCCACGCTTCCTTTTGCACCGGTATCTCCATGAGCTACCGGCACCGATATGTTGCCGTGGCATCATTTTCGGATTCGTTGCCGTGGCACCCCTCTCTTCCACCACGGTGACAAATGCTTCATAACATGCTCATGTCAATACTTTCATTAAATTGCATAAAAACTTGCATTGTCATCCGCATCATGATAACAACATTTAAAAATGTTTCTTATTGTTGTTTCCTTTAAATTCATATTTATGCATACGAGGATTTTTCCAGAATTGTTGTTTGTTATTTCCGGCCTCTTTTAAACTTGCCTGGATAGTTAGTTTACCTATGCTTCACCTCTTGCCATGTTTAATAACATTTAATATTGTTGGGTACATAACCGAGAGAGAACTAAATAATTGATGTGGTGTTTCCTCAATATGCAACTCGTTGCATATTGAGCTCCACTTAATTTGTAGTGTTGTTTGTTGCACTTTGCCATGCCATGCCTCATTAAACCGGACGTGCATCATATTTGTTTTTGCATCATGCCATGTGTATGTGGTGGTTGTTTACTATGTTGTTTGTTTCTTTCCGGGTTGCTTCTCTCGTTAGCTTCGGTTTCGTTCCGGAGTTGTGAGGATTCGTTCGACTACGTCCGATTGTCTTCTTCATGGACTCGTACTTCTTCCTTGCGGGATCTCAGGCAAGATGACCATACCCTCGGAATCACTTCTACCTTTGCTTTGCTAGTTGTTCGCTCTATCGCTATGCTTGCGCTACCTACCACTTGCTTATCAAGCCTCCCATATTGCCATGAACCTCTAACCTTTGTCACCCTTCCTAGCAAACCGTTGTTTGGCTATGTTACCGCTTTTGCTCAGCCCCTCTTATAGCGTTGCTAGTTGCAGGTGAAGTTGAAGATTGCTCCACGTTGGAACATGTTTATGTTGGGATATCACAATATCTCTTATCTTAATTAATGCATCTATATACTTGGTAAAGGGTGGAAGGCTCGGCCTTATGCCTGGTGTTTTGTTCCACTCTTGCGCCCTAGTTTCCGTGGTACCGGTGTTATGTTCCTTGATTTTGCGTTCCTTACGCAGTTGGGTGATTTCTAGGACCCCCTTGACAGTTCGCTTTGAATAAAACTCCTCCAGCAAGGCCCAACCTTGGTTTTACCATTTGCCTACCTAAGCCATTTTCCCTTGGGTTCTGCAGACTCAAGGGTCATCTTTATTTTAAACCCCCGGGCCAGTGCTCCTCTGAGTGTTGGTCCAACCTGTCAGTCGCCGGTGGCCACCAGGGGCAACTCTGGGCTCGCCTATCGGAAGCTTGGACAATCCGGTGTGCCCTGGGAACGAGATATGTGCAGCTCCTATCGGGATTTGTCGGCACATTCGGGCGGCTTTGCTGGTCTTGTTTTACCATTGTCGAAATGTCTTGTAAACCAGGATTCCGAGACTGATCGGGTCTTCCTGGGAGAAGGTTTATCCTTCGTTGACCGTGAGAGCTTATAATGGGCTAAGTTGGGACACCCCTGCAGGGTATTATCTTTCGAAAGCTATGCCCGCGGTTATGTGGCAGATGGGAATTTGTTAATATCCAGTTGTCGAGAACCTGACACTTGACTTAATTAAAACGCATCAACCGCGTGTGTAGCCGTGATGGTCTCTTTTTGGCGGAGTCCGGGAAGTGAACACGGTTTTGGGATGTTTGACGTAAGTAGGAGTTCAGGATCACTTCTTGATCATTACTAATTGACGACTGTTCCGTTGCTTCTCTTCTCGCTCTTATTTGCGTATGTTAGCCACCATATATGCTTAGTGCTTGCTGCTGCTCCACCTCACTACCCCTTTCCTACCCTTAAGCTTAAATAGTCTTGATCTCGCGGGCGTGAGATTGCTGAGTCCTCGTGACTCACAGATACTTCCAAAACAGTTGCAGGTGCCGAGGATACCAGTGCAGGTGACGCAACCGAGCTCAAGTGGGAGCTCGATGAAGATCTTGTTCGTCGTGTTGTTTCGTTTCCTGTTGATCAGTAGTGGAGCCAAGTTGGGACGATCAGGGATCTGGCATATGGGGTTGTCTTCTTTTCTTTTGGTTCCGTAGTTGGACCTATGTGTGTACTCTGATTGATGTATGATTTATTTATGTATTGTGTGAAGTGGCGATTGTAAGCCAACTCTTTATCCCATTCTTGTTCATTACATGGGATTGTGTGAAGATGACCCTTCTTGCGAAAACCACAATGCGGTTATGCCTCTAAGTCGTGCCTCGACACGTGGGAGATATAGCCGCATCGTGGGCGTTACAAGTTGGTAATCAGAGCCATCCCTGACTTAGGAGCCCCCTGCTTGATCGAATCGCTGGCGTTGTAGAGTCTAGAACAAAAATGTTTTGAGTCTTAGGATTATATATATCAGAGGGTAGGATTCTTTTTACTCCTCAATCCCTTCGTCGCTCTGGTGAGGTCTCCTGACGTAGAAGTTTTGACTCTTCGCTCCTCAAATTTCACTAAAAAAATTTAGGATCACGCGGGTATTTTGGAATCGTTCCGATGGTTTTGTGACGAGAACATTGTTCTTGGTGCCTACTGACATTTAGGGGTTGTAGCAATCTCCCGGGGAGTTGAGCTCCGAGGTGTTGTCGTCACAATTTTATCATTGCAGTTCTGGAATACCTGAGTTTCGCCGACATCGAAAATCTCTTTTATGCAGTTGTTGGTGAGATCACCTCGACGCCACCCAGTACTGGGGCGGGAGTTCGGGAGTATTGCCATAACTCGTATAACGGATGCTTTTCGAAGGTTGAGGTAAATGATTTCCGAAGGTTTCTTGGTTATGTGTTGAAGGATGGATACAGCTGGATCTAGGTATTGTTAGTTTGGGTGAGATATATTGTGTCCCCTGTATCCCCAACACCTGATTGCATAACCAGAAAGTTTCGGGAGTTTATAAGTGGGAATTCAAGTAGCTCCTAGGATATCTTTCCGACAGATGCATGATATGAGATTGGGGTTCGACATCTAGTGGTCCGCCTTTCCACGGTTGGTTTTACAGTGGTCTCGTAGTGTCTTAAAGAGTCCTTGGCTATGCCGACTCGGGGACGCTTCGTATGTCATGTGCACTGCCTTGTCCATGATGGCGTTGTACGATCGAGCCCGTGTGGGCCCCACCATGAAAACTTCGGACGAAATCTCTATCATATGTTTGTTCCGGCTTATTTTGCAAGCCAAATCCTTTGTTTTGTTTTAAGTTGTGGTATTCAAGTTGCGTCGAAGTCAAATGTGGATTCCATACCTTTTCTAAGCGGTGTTCTCATACTTCTATGTGAATACCAATCCTTCTTGATCATCGAGATTGTCATGCCAATTCTTTCCAACCGACGTGCTCTTTTCAAGTGGATCCGATCATTTAAATATTCGCAAGATCAATTCTAAGTTTTCTCAACGGTATCCATTCCATCAGCCCCAAGTTGCATTTGTTTTCCCGCCCTCCCACCCTTTTTTCTTCAAGGACTCAGATTTCTCAATCATGTATCCTTTTATTGATGGGAAGCCTCTCCATCCTTTTTCATCAATGTTCTTATCCGGTGATTCTCAGGAAGATGCTCAGGAAGCATCAAGTTTATCATTCTTCATTCTCGTATTCTTTTCCGGTGGATTCAATTCAAGTTTCCAGTGTTAATCACATTCCTTTCCTTGTTTCAAATGTTTTCTCATGCCGGTGCACCTCTTAATCATCCACCTCATGCTATTCATGTTTATCTGGAGTGTTGAAGATATCTCAGGAGATTCGTGTTTTCATTCAAGATCCGTTCAAGCTATCTCGAGGTTGTTATCTCATTCAAGCCATTTAATTCAACCGGTGCAATCTCCTTTTTCAAGTAAATTTTTTCAACGGTGTTTCTTTTGAGTGGGCCCTAACCCACAGGTCTTTTCCCAGGATCTTACCTGACTCTTCTAATTCTTTTCGGAGTTATTCTCAATCCATTGCAAAGTTTGACGTAAGAATGGGTTATCATCAGTCATATGTCTTTCTCCAAGATCTTTCAAATTCTTTCATCGTTGGTTCATCATTTCTATTATCCATTGTTCCGGAGTGTCTCAATAATTTTGGTGGTATTTCTCGTCGTCATTCTCGGATTTTGAAGACCGAAGAAGAGTTCCTCTTAAATCCTTACCCGTTCTTCCAAAGATTCATGGTTCTAGCTTCACGCCACTCTCATAATTGTTTGCGGTTGTGAGAATTCTTTTCACCCATCCGGAGCAATGCAGGAGTCTTTTCAGTTTGATTCTCCGGAGCCCATCATCTCAGAATTATTCATGCTAGCTTTCAGCTCTCGTTCTCCAAATCTTACCGGTGCATCATTCAAGTATTCTCTAATCAGTTCATGATCTCTTTGTTTCACTTGTATCTAAATTCTGTCAAGTATCTTTATTCGTTTTCTAATTCTTCCCTGTGTTTCTTTATCTTATCTTCATTGATTTTTAGATTCTTACGGTGGTTCGTTCAAGTGCTCTCTTCCTTCATTATCATATAAATTTATTCATTGTTTCATTCCTACCGGTGGTTCGATGAAGACCTTCCCAAGTTTGCGCCATATCTATCTTAATCCTTTCTACGAAAATAAGTAGTATGCCAAATACATTGCTTGTCATCAATGTAATTGGTGAAGGATAAGCATAATGTAATTCTTATTCTTGTTTCATCCAAGTGATTAATTCCTTCTTCCGGAGTTCGTTCATGATATCAAATTGTCGGTTCCAAGTTGATTCATTTTTTCTTTTCCGGAGTTCCAAGCCTTCTGCATTATCTCATCGCGAAGCTCCATCTAAATCATCGCAAGGCTTCACCTTGTGTTGTCAACTTCTCTTTCTTTTTATCATCCTTTTATTACAGGAGTTCTTCATGGAGGCTCTACATGGTGCTTCGTCAAGGATTCTTTTCATTCTTCAATTGTTCTTCAAGATTTTTCTCGAAGTTAAGATCCGCTAAGCTATACTCTAAAATTAACATGGTGTTCAACACATGTTTTTTTTGTGGAGTCCAAGCATTCTTCATCTTGCATTCTAAAGTGCAATCCGTTCTACCTTATCATTTGAGGTGGTGTTATATCATTCTTGACAATTTGAGTTCGCGTTTCATGATTCACATGTTGTCAAGAATGAGATATTTTAAATCCACCAATCTCTTCGTTGGATTTATCTTGTGTCATGTTTCACCTAAAGCTTTCCCTAAGGATTTTTGCTATTTATGGTGCTCATAAATGACCCAAGTTCTTCATTTATCCTCCCAGCGAAATAAGTTTCTCGTCTCCTTGTTCATATCAATCCAATCTATTGTTTTTCTGTTAGTGGCAGAATTTCACCTCATAATTTTGGGATGTGTTCCATAAGCCCTCAACAAGCTTGTTCTTTTCGTTGTTGATTTTCCAACAACTCCATTATAACCTTCTTGGAAGGGTGCTTTCCAAGCTCATTTGTGGCAGAAGTTGTCATTTTCTTCTCCATTCTTTATTCCAAGGATCTATCTTCTATTATTTATTTCTTCCAGAGGCATTGTGATGTTGCTCTCTTCACTCATCTTCTCGGTTTGTGAGGACCGTGTTCTTTTCATGCTTATCCATTTCCAACCGGAGTGTCGTGCCCTCTTTTCAAGTTCTTCCCATTCTGTCAAGTTTTGCCTACCTTCTCAACCGGAGTGCTGTCTGAAATCTTTCTTACCCCTTGTGCCATTCTTTTAATAGTTCCAGAGGCAATGTGTTGTTAATTTCATCGAGTATCCTCTCATCTTGTCAAGATCATGTTCAATTCCTTCCATTTACAGTCGGAGTGCTGTCCAAATTATATCACTCTTATTCCTTCTCTATCTTGTTTTAACCGGAGTATTGTCGTAATTGATCTTTATCGTTCCTTATACATCTCGTTTCAACCGGAGTGCTTGCATGTACTTCTTGTCCATCGTAACCATTTTTGTTTGTCTTTCAACCTACAAGGTTCCCGTAATGTTCCTTGTTCCTCTTTTCTAACGGATTGTTTTCAACTTGGTTCATCTCCCCTGTATTCTCTCTTTTCGTTCGTTCAATCTCTCAAGGTTCTTTGGTTTCACTCTTTTGTCAAAGAAGCAACTTAGTTTTACCTCTTCCTCTTCCGTTTCTCTCAGGTGCCATCCTAGATCTCGGGACGAGATCCTCTTGTACTGGTGGAGTGTTGTATCGCCCCGAGACCGGCGCTCCAGACGCCTTCCATATATTTCGTGATCGCCGTGTGTTTCTTTTGCTTGCTCTATTTATTTTGCATTGCATCATGTCAGCATGCCATCATGTCATTTAATTTTTAAAACTCAACTAAGTAAATTGCATGGATCTTCGATCCATTTAAATCGAGGGAAATGCACATGGTGATTTCTCTTTACAACATTTAAAATCTCCCAATATTATTAGGGAGCTATATTAAAATATTCCATTCTTTGGGAATCACCATAACACACGTGCAAAATTAATCCTATGCCTTTTCTGCTTTGAGTCGATCTCTCTAACCTTGCCAATAATTCTTTTCCCATTTATCGAGGCTCTTCATAAATTCCCAACATTTTGGACTCCTCAATACCTTGAACTTATTCAAACCATTTGAATTAAATTCAAATGAATTTGAATTTAGATCTTTCAATCATGGCCTTTTCTATTTTCTCGGCACAAGCACATTTTTGTGAGTCCGGAAAAATTGCCCCCATGCGCAAAATCTTTCCCTAACCCCTCTCTTTCTTTTCTTCTCTCTATTTCTTTTCTGTTAAAGGAAGTATGAGAGAGAGAGAGGAGAGAGACAGCCCAGGCCGGCCTGCTTCCCCGCAGCCTTTTGGCCCAAGGCCCAGCTCCGGCGCCCTTACCCAAGCCTCCCTTCTCTCGATTCCATCTCCCTCCAGCGCCGCCAGGACCCCGATCCCCTCGCCCTCCTGCTCGATCCCCAACTCCCCTCTCGATCCCGCGCGCCTCCCCCTCCTGCTGCCGGCTCCACCACCAGATCAGGCCGGCCTCCACCGCCCTTGCCCGTCCCCAGCCGGACCTCTCCAGCAGGGCCTCGTCCCCACCTCCGGCGCGCCAAGCTCGCTGCCTCCCTGCCATGGCCGCGTGGCGCCCGACCTCCTCCTCGCCGCCCTTGGTGCCGCGCCACCGGACCTCCCTGTCACCCTCGTCGACGACCAGCGCTGCCCCTGTAGCCTCCCCTCCTCCGCGTCGTCGCCTCCCCATGGCGTCGTGCCCGGCCTCCCGCACCACTACCATCTCCAGCCGCGGCCGGCTTGCTCCGCTCCGCTCCGCCGCCCTTGCTCCGTCCAGCAAGCGCGCCGCCACTGCCCTCCTCTGCTCCGCCTCTGTTGCGCCAAGGCACCCCGGCCATCTCCTGCTCCTCGCTGGCCTTCGCTGTGCGCGCCGCCGCTTCCCTGCTTCAGGCCAAGGCCGACGCCGGCCACTTCTTCTAGCCGCGGCTCGGCCACGCACCAACAACCAGCAGCTCGAGCTGCCTCCATGCATCTCCGGTGACCTCCTGAGGCAGAGCCGTTAAAGTCCCTCGATGCCCCTTGAGTTCATCAAGACCGCCAAGTCCAGTGATGCGTCAAGTTCCTCTCCGATGCGTGTACGGCTACAGTTTCCCTGGATTCGTCAAGTTCCTCTTCGACACTGTGTACCACTACCGCTGCCCGAACATCTACAGAATGTGTACCACAACCAGCGCTGAAGAACCGTGAACGACTACCGATGACCCTCCAAGTTCGTCCACGATTGCCATGTACAACTACCGTCGACCCGCGAAGACCCCGGGGACGTCAAGTTCCTCGCCCTGACCCCGTACATCTACGGAACATGAACGACTACTTCCTCTTCGACTCGTGAACCACTACTTCCACTACGCCGCCACGTGTGCCACTACTTCCCATGACGACCCGTGAACAACTACCTCCACTTCGAACCATCCGCCCCGAAACGTATGCTTCGAAGGTATACCGCCGAGAACGACCGCCCGTGGACGAATGCATATGTTGCATGAAATGCTCGCGTTTGCAACGTGCCTGACGTGTTTCTTGCATGTTCCCGTTGCCATGCATCGACCCATGGGAACCCGGTTGCCGGGATCACCCACCATCTTGCATGACACGCTCACGCCATGCTTCCTTTTGCACCGGTATCTCCATGAGCTACCGGAACTGATATGTTGCCGTGGCATCATTTTTGGATTCGTTGTCGTGGCACCCCTCTCTTCCACCACGGTGACAAATGCTTCATAACATGCTCATGTCAATACTTTCATTAAATTGCATAAAAACTTGCATTGTCATCCGCATCATGATAACAACATTTAAAAATGTTTCTTATTGTTGTTTCCTTTAAATTGCTATTTATGCATACGAGGATTTTTCCGGAATTGTTGTTTTTTATTTCCGGCATCTTTTAAACTTGCCTAGATAGTTAGTTTACCTATGCTTCACCTCTTGCCATGTTTAATAACATTTAATATTGTTGGGTACATAACCGAGAGAGAACTAAATAATTGATGTGGTGTTTCGTCAATATGCAACTCGTTGCATATTGAGCTCCACTTAATTTGTAGTGTTGTTTGTTGCACTTTGCCATGCCATGCCTCATTAAACCGGACGTGCATCATATTTGTTTTTGCATCATGCCATGTGTATGTGGTGGTTGTTTACTATGTTGTTTGTTTCTTTCCGGGTTGCTTCTCTCGTTAGCTTCGGTTTCGTTCCGGAGTTGTGAGGATTCGTTCGACTACGTCCGATTGTCTTCTTCATGGACTCGTACTTCTTCCTTGCGGGATCTCAGGCAAGATGACCATACCCTCGGAATCACTTCTACCTTTGCTTTGCTAGTTGTTCGCTCTATCGCTATGCTTGCGCTACCTACCACTTGCTTATCAAGCCTCCCATATTGCCATGAACCTCTAACCTTTGTCACCCTTCCTAGCAAACCGTTGTTTGGCTATGTTACCGCTTTTGCTCAGCCCCTCTTATAGCGTTGCTAGTTGCAGGTGAAGTTGAAGATTGCTCCATGTTGGAACATGTTTATGTTGGGATATCACAATATCTCTTATCTTAATTAATGCATCTATATACTTGGTAAAGGGTGGAAGGCTCGGCCTTATGCCTGGTGTTTTGTTCCACTCTTGCCGCCCTAGTTTCCGTCATACCGGTGTTATGTTCCTTGATTTTGCATTCCTTACGCGGTTGGGTGATTTATGGGACCCCCTTGACAGTTCGCTTTGAATAAAACTCCTCCAGCAAGGCCCAACCTTGTTTTTACCATTTGCCTACCTAAGCCTTTTTCCCTTGGGTTCTGCAGACTCAAGGGTCATCTTTATTTTAAACCCCCGGGCCAGTGCTCCTCTGAGTGTTGGTCCAACCTGTCAGTCGCCGGTGGCCACCAGGGGCAACTCTGGGCTCGCCTATCGGAAGCTTGGACAATCCGGTGTGCCCTGAGAACGAGATATGTGTAGCTCCTATCGGGATTTGTCGGCACATTCGGGCGGCTTTGCTGGTCTTGTTTTACCATTGTCGAAATGTCTTGTAAACCAGGATTCCCAGACTGATTGGGTCTTCCCGGGAAAAGGTTTATCCTTCGTTGACCGTGAGAGCTTATAATGGGCTAAGTTGGGACACCCCTGCAGGGTATTATCTTTCGAAAGCCATGCCCGCGGTTATGTGGCAGATGGGAATTTGTTAATATCCAGTTGTAGAGAACCTGACACTTGACTTAATTAAAACGCATCAACCGCATGTGTAGCCGTGATGGTCTCTTTTCGGCGGAGTCCGGGAAGTGAACACGGTTTTGGGATGTTTGACGTAAGTAGGAGTTCAGGATCACTTCTTGATCATTACTGGTTGACGACCGTTTCGTTGCTTCTCTTCTCGCTCTTATTTGCGTATGTTAGCCACCATATATGCTTAGTGCTTGCTGCTGCTCCACCTCACTACCCCTTTCCTACCCTTAAGCTTAAATAGTCTTGATCTCGCGGGTGTGAGATTGCTGAGTCCTCGTGACTCACAGATACTTCCAAAACAGTTGCAGGTGCCGAGGATACCAGTGCAGGTGACGCAACCGAGCTCAAGTGGGAGCTCGATGAAGATCTTGTTCGTCGTGTTGTTTCGTTTCCTGTTGATCAGTTGTAACGCCCTGAGACCGACGCTTCAGAAGACTTCCATATTTCGTGATCGCTCTGTGTTTCATTTGTGCTTGCTCTTTTATTTTTGCATTGCATCATGTCATCATGCCATCATGTCATTTAATTTTTAAAAAACTCAACTAAGTAAATTGCATGGATCTTCGATCCATTTAAATCGAGGGAAATGCACATGGTGACTTCTCTTTATAACATATCCTCCCAATATTAGGGAGCTATAGTAAATATTCCATTAATTTGGAATTGACCATAACACACTTGCAAATATCCCAATGCCTTTGTTATCTTAATTCTTGGTCTCCAACCTCACCATATATTTTTTTTCATCATATTCCGGAGCTCCACCAAAATTCCGAACATTTTTGGACCTTCCCAACCCTCACTTCCTATTCAAATCATTGGAATTAAATTCAAATGCATTTGAATTTATATCTTTCAATCTTGCCGCTTCTATTTTTCCTGGATCGAGCACATTTTTGTGAGTCCGGGAAAATAATCCCCATGTCCAACTTCTTCCCCTAACCTCTCTTTCTTTTCTTTTCTTTCTTATCCCTGTTTTGCTTTTTATTTGTTTTAGAGTGAGAGAGAGCCAGCAGGCCATCTAGGCCCATCCGCAGCCTAGCCACCTCCATGGCCCAAGGCCCAGCAGCCCCCTCGCTAACCTAGCCCGAACCCCGTCCTCTCGATCTCTCCCTCTCGTCCCTCCTCCGCCGCCACCTACAGCCTTCCCCTCTCGTTCCTGTCAGCCACACACACACACACCTCGAGCCAGGGGAGGAGCCCCCGCACCCGTTTCCCCAGCGCCGCCAGCCTCTAGGAACTCCCACTCGCCCGTTCTTCCGCCTGCCGTCGCCGCGTCCTCCCTCTGCCTCCTCGCCATGGCCCCTCGCAAGCTTTCTCCCGCGCTGCGCCCTTGTCCCGATCCCCTCTGCCTCCTCCTCGCACCACCGCGCTAAGCCCCTCTTCTCCTTCCCATGGCCACCGTCGGCGCCCCGAGCTCTCCGCTCCGCCGTGCCTCCTCCCCACTGCAGGCCCCATCTCATGGCGCCCCTTCACCTTGCGCGAACCGCACGGCCGCCGGCCATGGAGGCCACCGTGCAGGCCCTCAAGCGCGTCGGCCGTGATCCTCCCCCGGCACCGCACCGTCTCCCTGCGCTCGAAGTCAGCCGCGCCGCGGAGCCGCCCGAGCTCCTCCTTGCCCGACCTCTACCTCGCCCTCGTCTGCAAGGGAGACAGGCGACCGAAGCCTTGCGCCAAGGCCCAGCCTAGCGCCGCATCTTCCTCAGCCCGCTGTTCCATTGCCTCCTTGTTGTTGCCACCCGAGGCCCTGGTGTTGCTTCGTTTTGGATCGTCAAGACCGACAAGATCGTCTACACAAAACTGCCAGTACCTCTACGCACGGATACACCAAGACCGTCCCGGATAACGACAAGTACCACGACGTCCGTCGATCGCCAAGTACCCCTACGCGTGGATGCATCAAGTTTCCTCTACGACTTGTGTACAACTACCGTCGCCAAGACCAGACCGACAAGTACCCCGACAACGTGTGTACCACTATCGTCGTCCCTTGAAGACTCTGTGGACGTCAAGTTCCTCGCCGTGAACCCGAACATCTATGGAATGTGTACGACTATGAAAACGTGTGCCACTACTTCCACCACCGTCACGTGAACAACTACTTCCACTTCGAACGCGTTCCGCCCCGAATGCACGCTTCGAAGGTATAACCCCGAGACGACGTCCGTGGACCGAATGCATGTGTTGTATGAGATGCTCGTGTTTGCACCGTGTCCGAGAGAGGTCTTTGCACGTTCCTCGTTTCCATACCACTAACCCGTGGGAACCCGGTAGTCGGGAGCACCCCACCATCTTGCATGACACGCTCACGCCCACTTCTTTTGCACCGGTATCTCCGTGAGCTATCGGAACCGATATGTTGCCGTGGCACCATTTCCGTTTCACCGCCGTGGCACCCTTTTTCTTCCACCACGGCGACAAATGCTTCATAACATGCTAATGTCAATATTTTCATTAACTTGCATAAAACTTGCATATGTCATTCGCATCATGATAACAACATTTAAATGTTTAAAAGTGTGTTTGCATTTAAATTGCTATATGCATATGGGGATTTTCCGGTATTGTCGTTTGTTATTTCCGGCCTCATTTAAACTTGCCTAGATAGGTTGTTTAATTATGCTTCACCTCTTGCCATGTTTAATAACATTTAATATTGTTGGGTACATAACCGAGAGAACTAAACAATTGTTGTGGTGTTTCGTCAATATGCAACTCATTGCATATTGAGCTCCACTTAACTTGTAGTTTCGTTTGTGCACTTTGCCATGCCATGCCTCTTTAAACCAGACATGCATCATACTTGTTTGTGCATCATGCCATGTGTATGTGGTGGTTGTTTACCATGTTGTTTTGCTTCTTTCCGGGTTGCTTCTTTCGTTAGCTTCACTTTCGTTCCGGAGTTGTGAGGATTCGTTCGACTACATCCGTTTGTCTTCTTCATGGACTCGTTCTTCTTCCTTGCGGGATCTCAGGCAAGATGACCATACCCTCGAAATCACTTCTATCTTTGCTTGCTAGTTGTTCGCTCTATTGCTATGCCGCGTTACCTACCACTTGCTATATCATGCCTCCCAAATTGCCACGAAACCACCTCTAACCTTTGTCACCCTTCCTAGCAAACCGTTGTTTGGCTATGTTACCGCTTTTGCTCAACCCCTCTAATAGCGTTGTTAGTTGCAGGTGAAGTTGAATATTGCTCCATGTTGGATTATGTTTATGTTGGGATATCACAATATCTCTTATATTATTAATGCATCTATATACTTGGTAAAGGGTGGAAGGCTCGGCCTTATGCCTGGTGTTTTGTTCCACTCTTGCCGCCCTAGTTTCCTTCATACCGGTGTTATGTTCCTTGATTTTGTGTTCCTTACGCGGTTGGGTGATTTATGGGACCCCCTTGACAGTTCGCTTTGAATAAAACTCCTCCAGCAAGGCCCAACCTTGGTTTTACCATTTGCTACCACCTATCCCCTTTTCCCTTGGGTTCTGCAGACTCAAGGGTCATCTTATTTTAACCCCCCCGGGCCAGTGCTCCTTCGAGTGTTGGTCCGAACTGAGTAGACTGCGGGGCCCCCTCGTGGAAACTCGAGGTCTAGTTTTACTCGTAGGATGTCTCATCCGGTGTTGCCCTGAGAACGAGATATGTGCAGCTCCTACCGGGATTTGTCGGCACATCGGGCGGCTTTGCTGGTCTTGTTTTACCATTGTCGAAATGTCTTGTAAACCGGGATTCCGAGACTGATCGGGTCTTCCCGGGAGAAGGAATATCCTTCCTTGACCGTGAGAGCTTATAATGGGCTAAGTTGGGACACCCCTGCAGGGTATTATCTTTCGAAAGTCGTGCCCGCGGTTATGTGGCAGATGGGAATTTGTTAATGTCCGGTTGTAGAGAACTTGACACTTGACTTAATTAAAACGCATCAACCGCGTGTGTAGCCGTGATGGTCTCTTTTCGGCGGAGTCCGGGAAGTGAACACGGCTTTTGGGTTATGGTTGACATAAGTAGGAGTTCAGGATCACTTCTTGATCATTACTAGTTGACGACCGTTCCGTTGCTTCTCTTCTCGCTCTCACTTGCGCATGTTAGCCACCATATATGTTTAGTGCTTGCTGCAGCTCCACCTCATTACCCCATCTTTTCCTATAAGCTTAAATAGTCTTGATCTCGCGGGTGTGAGATTGTTGAGTCCTCGTGACTCACAGATACTTCCAAACAGTTGCAGGTGCCAAAGATACCAGTGCAGGAGACGCAACTGAGCTCAAGTGGGAGCTCGATGAAGATCTTGTTCGTTGTGTTGTTTCTTATCATGTTGATCAGTAGTGGAGCCCAGTTGGGACGATCAGGGATCTAGCAGTTGGGTTATCTTCTTTTCTTTTGGCTTTGACCGTAGTCGGTCTATGTGTGTACTCTGATTGATGTATGATTCATTTATGTATTGTGTTAAGTGGCGATTGTAAGCCAACTCTTATCCCATTCTTGTTCATTACATAGGATTGTGTGAAGATGACCCTTCTTGCGACAAAAACCACAATGCGGTTATGCCTCTAAGTCGTGCCTCGACACGTGGGAGATATAGCCGCATCGTGGGTGTTACATCAGTAGTGGAGCCCAGTTGGGACGATCAGGGATCTGGCATTTGGGGTTGTCTTCTTTTCTTTTGGTTCCGTAGTCGGACCTATGTGTGTACTCTGATTGATGTATGATTTATTTATGTATTGTGTGAAGTGGCGATTGTAAGCCAACTCTTTATCCCATTCTTGTTCATTACATGGGATTGTGTGAAGATGGCCCTTCTTGCGACAAAACCACAATGCGGTTATGCCTCTAAGTCGTGCCTCGACACGTGGGAGATATAGCCGCATCGTGGGCGTTACAAGGGTCTCCCCTTCCTTCTGGGGAATGATATGCAGATCACTGGCCTGGCCATGAGCTTGGTGGCCTCCTGTGAAGGCGCCAACGAACTCATGGCACCGATCCGACCAAGAAGAAATGGAATCCACCGGCAAGTGCATCAACCAAGACATCACATTGGGCTTGAGCGCCAGCGGGAAATAGTTGGCAAGCACCTTGTCGTCGCGAGCCCCAGCAGCCTGCACCGCGATGGTGTAGATGCTGAGGAACTCGGACGGATGGGTCCTGCCAGTGTACTTCTCGCCGACGTCGGGCTTGAACGTGCGGTGGGACGGCCACTGGAACTGCCGCAGCTCACGAGTAAAGGCCGGGCAGCCCACCTCGTAAGGTAGGCCGCCGGAGCCCCCCGGTGTCGGGTGGTCCATAGCGGGTCCCGCCCGATTGTCCGACTGGCGGCGCGTTTCGCGTCGGCGCTCGACGGTGGTTCGAGTGTCTTCGTGAGCTCGTTCCCGAAGGACCTGGCGCTGGTCGCGGGGGGTCCGCGGGTCGGACGACGCTATGGAGATGTTATCACAAGCGTCGTCACGACGGGCCGACGCCCGCGGCGGCTGGCGAGGAGGAGGAGAGTGCACCGTGGCCGCAACTCCCCCGGTCCTCCCAGCGCCAGCATGCGGTGGCTCGGTGGAGCGCCGACCCGAGGGTCCCGCCGGTCACGGATCGTCTTTGTTGGCGACAGCGACGAGGCTCCGGATGGTGGCCCTCCACTCGTCAAGCTTCTCCGCAGCAGGAGGGAAGTCGAGGAGCAGCTGCGCGCGCGCCAAAGCTTCTAACGCGTGGGCGGCGGCGACAGCTGCGTGGATCACGGCACGCTTCGACTTCTAACTACGTTAGAAGGAGCTCCGATACGACCCAGCGGCTGCGTGCCATTTTCGCCAGCGCTTCGGCGGGTGTGCTGAACCCCTTCATCCTGCGGACGACGCACAGGGCTCTTCCCACGGCGGTGCCCAGGGTCACCAACGCGGTGACGCTGCTCGACGCGCACACCATGGGAAGAGCGCGCAGTGGTCGCCGGTGTGGGCGTCCTAGAGGTCGCGGCGCCGCCCGGACGTGGCACAACGACACCCCTGGAGGGCCCCGCGCCGCCTGCGGGGGGCCAGCTCCGTCTTTGGATCCGGCGACGTGTAGCCGGTCGTCTGGTGCGCGAACGATGCCGCTCGCCAGGCTCTGACTACCAGGGCAATGCTGGTGCTTGCAGACCGCGGCCCGGGTCCTGTCTGCGACCGGTCCACTGCCCGCCCGCACCGGCACGGGCCGCTCGGCTCCCAACGAGCCGACCGCCGTGGCCGTCTTCTTCTTAGGAGCCATGGTGACGAAGAACTGCTAGGCTAACTACTAGACCAGATTCTCACAATTGCGCCCCCTACCTGGCGCGCCAAAGATGTCGGTGTGGAACGACACCTATGGGATCGCAAGAATCCCTACTACGGTTGCCGGGCCGCGGGGTTGTGAGAAGAGCAGGGCTAGTAGATAGCACAAAGATCGTTTACCCAGGTTCGGGCCGCGAGGATGCGTAAAACCCTAGTCCTGCTTTGGTGGGTGTATTTCAGAGAGTTCTTGAGCTCTCGAACTAGCTGTGATTAGTGCATGGTTCGAAAGAGCCGAATCCTTCTCCAGTATGCCATGGGCCTCCTTTTATAGTCAGAGGGGTATGCCACAGTGGCACACAGGAGGTGGAAAGGCGTACAGTGCCCTGAGCTTATCGCTCGTATTACAGGACAAGACGCATTTAATGTGTAGGTTAGGTGTCCCCTTGCTTTATTGGGGACGGGGGCGAGGCCCGTCCCGTCCGTCGCCGCTCCTGCTCGCTTTGACACGCGCCCTAGCCAGTGAGGCGCGTGGTGCCATGTAGGCAGGCAAGCAGCTGAGGTGGCGCAGTGGCGGAGCCTTCACGAAGATCTGCATGCCGCCACGCAGGCGCTCGATGAGTTGGCCTGGGAGCTGCATGTTGCCACGCAGGTGCCCGCCCAACTGGTTGGGCTGGCAGCTGCATGTGAACGGCGATGGAAGCTTGGTTGGCGTGGGCCTGACGGTGGCCCTGCTGGTGTCCTTGGTGAGGGCCTTGCCGGGTGGCCCGGCAAGGGTCTTGCCGTGTGGCCCGGCAAGGGTCTTGCCGTGGCGCGCTGTCGTCCCCGGCAAGGGCCTTGCCGGGGGTCTGGTGGCCTTCCTCGGCAAGGATCTTGCCGAGGATCGTCGTCTTCTAATCCTCATCTGATCTTGAATATGTCTTCACAAAGATCTGCATGCCACCACGGAGGTGCCTCCCGAGCCCTGGCCCAACGTGATGTTGGAGACCGTGGGCTCAAGGGTGGCCCGGTCTGTTGGTGCGGGGCGAGCTGTCCCGGCAAGGATCTTGCCGGGGCTGCTGAGGCTGCCCCGGCAAGGGTCTTGCCGGGGGAACCTGCTTCGTCCATCTGCTCTTTGTGGTCTCGGCCTTGGCGTTGCTCTTATTATCTAGGGCTTTGGTCTTACCTTGGCTCACCTCTCCTGTTCTGCTTGGAGTGACCGTAGGCGCGGCTTCGACTGCCCGTGCACAGGTATAGGGGTACAAAAACACACCCCTCTTTTTGTACACCGACACTTGCTCGTTACAAATTATCTTGCTATCAAACTACTCCGCTACTTATAATTTCAGCACTTGCAGACATTATCTTGCTGAATACCACTTGTCATTTCCTTCTGCTCCTTGTTGGGTTCGACACTCTTACTTATCGAAAAGAGCTACGATTGATCCCTATACTTGTGGGTCATCAAGGCTATTTTCTGGTGCCGTTGCCGGGGAGTGAAGCGCCTTTGGTAAGTGGAATTTGGTAAGGAAACATTTATATAGTGTGCTGAAATTTATTGTCACTTGTTACTATGGAAAACAATCCTTTGAGGGGTTTGTTCAGAGTATCTTCACCTCGTCCGGAACCACAATTAGCTACCCCTCAACCTACTACACCTACTGAAAATATTGAATATGATATTCCTTCGGGTATGATAGAACAACTGCTAGCTAATCCTTATGCAGGAGATGGAACCGAACATCCTGATATGCACTTGATATAATTTGTGGATTGTTTAAGCTTGCATGTTTACCCAGAGATGAAGTTATGAAAAAGGTTTTCTGTAACATCCCAAAATTTACAATTTTGGAATGTTACATTTAAATAGCATTAATTAAAAACTTGCTTGTGTTCCTTGTTGTTAGTTAATTTTGACTAGGATTTGAAACTTCTCGAGTTTTAAGTGAATATTAAACGAGAGGGAATAAAATGACTTTCCCAATTATTCATTTGGATCTTATTTTGGGTTCGCGAATATTCCCAATTCAAATGTGAGAGAGGATGAAATGACTTCCTCAAAGAATGATATTGGTGAATAATTTAATATTCTTTTATCTTATTTTGGTTTCAACATTTAAAACAAATCAAATAAAAATTTAAGAGAAAGTAATATGACTCCTTCAATACAAAAGAGTTGGAAATGATTTAAATGTTATTAGCATTTTTCTTCGGAGTTCAAAAATATTTCGTGGAATATTTTGTAAGTGTCAAGTAAAGGTTTATAAAAATATATATTATGTATATTATATAAGTGTTTTGGACTGGAAAAATGTTCACTAGGCTCTATATAACTATATTATTTTCTGTGGATGTTTTGGTGTTTTTAGAAAATGATTTGGATCATTTTGGAGCCACAATCATTTGTCTAAATAAAATAAATATAGGAAGTCCTAAACCTATTCTACGCTAATTCTACCCAGCTACCCCACTTCCTTTCTGCCGCTCACGCACGCAACACAGCGCAGCATAAGGCTCACCATCAGCCCACCCAACCGCCGAGACTACCTCTGCCTCTTTTTGTTTTTTTTTTCTTCCTCTGCCACTTACACGCAGGCCCCACCCTGGAGTCTCCTACCTCTGGACGAACTCCTCTTCCCGTACGACTCCGGGCTGAAGCGCAGTCGAATCGATGGATTCGCGCGACCCCTAACTCCCACTTCAATCTGAGTTCACCGAACGAATCCCGCAACTCCCCTCGCCCGATTCCCGCATCCAACCCTCGTATTCCTCCTCGGAACTGAGAGCACGAACCTCTCTGAGATCCGCCGCCCGAAGCTTGCTCGAAGCCACCGTCGTTCTGTTCGTAGGGCGCCAACGCCCGAGGAAGCCCCTCTGCCAAGTACTCAATCTTCATCGCCGTCGCACGCCTCACCTTCTACGCCTGTTTTCGTGCCTCTCTGGCTGCTGCATCGACCGCCCGGACAACCTCCCGAAGCCGCGCCGCCGTCTCGATTAACTCTGGCGACTCTGACGGACGATTTCGGCCACTCCAGTAAGCCCGGCCCCTCTCCGTGCTCTTCCTGATGCCGTGAATCATCTTAGCCGCCTCCCCGAGCAGAATCCGAGGCAACCCTCGACCGAAGCCGGCGCTTCAACTCCACTGCATCGCCAGCAGCAGGACTGGCCAGCAGAGAACACCGGCGCCGCCGTTTTCTTCAGCTCACGGTGAGCACGCGTGCACAAACCCCGTTCGGCCAATCCAAGCGGGACACGTGGCAGGGTGCTACAGTAGCCGCAACAGCTAGAAACAAACATGTCTTTTTACAAAGTTTTCACCTAATTTCAATTAGCTACATCTCTTAAACCATATGCCCAATTTAGGTGATTCTTTTTTCTGTGAGCTCATATTGATTAGGAGAATTCTGTAGGACCAAGCTTCACACATTTTCACTGTTTAAATTTGAATTTATTCAAATTTAAATTCAGACCTTTTGATTATATCCGCTCAAATGTGATATCTTTCCAATTGATTTCTCTTGCATATGAGAACTTGTATCAAATACTTGCTGAACAAATTCAGTATAATCTTATTCAAATACTTTTGACCTGTTTGAATTTAAATTTAATTCAAACTTCATTCGCTATAACTTGTGTTGTAGTATTTCTTTTCAATTAATTCTTTCTCCAAATGAACTCGTATGTCGTATGCAATATGTCAAACAACTTTTATGTTGATCTCCAAATCCTTTTTACCTTGTTCCATATTATCTTGAACACAAGCTTTTATAGCAATATCTCTCTTTATAGTAACTCTTGTGAGTTGACCCTCCTACCTTCACCTTTTGGCACCATCGAGTACCTATATCATACGATAAGCCTAGTTATGTTGTTGTTGATGTTGTTTAACCTTGCCATATTTGCTTTGTTGTTGTTTTAGTTCTTCTGTATGGCATGGTTATTGATTTGGGTTCTTTCACTTGCGATAGATTTCTCGGAGCGTGACGAGTAGAGTTATCAGGATTGTGAGTGCGACGAACTTCATCCAACGTACCAGGTAAGTTACATGTTGATCATCCTTTACCTATTGTTTTCTATGCATGTAGTTATATCACACTATGAATATATGCATGTATAGGAATACTATATTATTTTGCTATATTGTTGAGCTATCTCCTGTCAATGCAGATCATGGTAGTTATAGTTTTGCTATGCTTGTAGACGGGGTTGGTTCGTGTATACATTGAGCTTATGTGAGGATTATAAATATAATCAAATTGAGTAGTCATTAAGGACTTAATTCACCTCTGGGCGGAATTAGTATTGAAGGGTGGTTTCAAGAACATCATGGTTTATACCCTCTGAATGTAAGTGGACGACCGCCCAGGCTCAAAAAGATCACACAGACTTAGTGACTAGTAGCTTCCATGTACGGCCACTGGCTAAATGGGCTCTGGCTTAGTTGATCAGTTGTGGAACCCTTACCCGGATGTGCCAACAGATGTAGATATAATAGTTGGGATGGGCCTCCTGTTGGGACTAGGGGACTGCTTCTGAAAGACTTCGTCTCAATCTTCGGGTTGGGTCCAGTGCGTAAAGCGTACTAAACTCTGGGGAGTATTTAAAACTAATCATGATTAGCGGTGCCCCGGTTATGGGAAAATTTGAGCCACTATGCTATTACAGTTGTTGGATGATCTTGACAGATGATACCTTAATAAAAATTGAGTGGGAAACTTAATAATTGGGAAAGCTTGTAATTGGATTGCCTAATTCAACCATGTGCATTTAACTGTAGTAAGACAAAATTAAAATTTGACTATTATATTATGTAGTTATCAGGGAAAAACTAGCTTTCTGCAAAACAACCACTACAATATCTTCTTGATATACCTTGCATATAGTTGTAGGTCTGTTATATCATTTCCTGTGTGACTTGCTAATACATTCAAAGTATTGACCCTTCGTGTCTGCAACGTTTCATGTTGCAGATTTCATACGACGAGTGAGTGATACGATGTAGGGTTACGATGTCTATACTCGGCATTTGCATGTGGTGTTGATGGACTTCATGGAGATTTTATTTGCTTTTCTGCTGCATTTTGTTTATATGCTAGCTTGAGCTATGCAGGTATGTATTATATTAAATTCTGGACCTACGATGTAATATTATGACATGTGGTTTATTCTTGATATTACATCTTGTACTGTGTGTGCTAGCTATTGATCCAGGGACTAGCACAGTGAGCACAAAGACAACGAATCTTATCAGCTTCGGGTCGCTACATTTTCCCTTTATCTTTGAAGGGAAAAGCATTGGCATGGTATAGGCTATGCGATGATATTGGATCTTGGAATTGGAATCGTTTGAAATTGGAGTTCCACCAGAAATTTTATCCAATGCATCTGATTCATCGTGATCGGAATTATATATATAATTTTTAGCCTCGTGAAGGAGAAAGTATTGCTCTAGCTTGGGGGAGGCTTAAGTCAATGTTATATTCATGCCCCAATCATGAGCTCTCAAGAGAAATTATTATCCAGAATTTTTATGCTCGGCTTTCTCGTAATGATCAAACCATGCTTGATACTTCTTGTGTTGGTTCTTTTATGAAGAAGACTATTGAATTCCGGTGGGATCTTTTGAAAAGAATTAAATGCAACTTTGAAGATTGGGAACTCGACGAAGGTAAAGAGTCAGGTATTAAGCTTAAGTATGATTGTGTTAAATCTTTTATGGATACCGATGCTTTTCAAAAGTTTAGCACTAAATATGGACTTGACTCTGAGATAGTAGCCTCCTTTTGTGAATCATTTGCTACTCATGTTGAACTCCCTAAAGAGAAGTGGTTTAAATATCACCCACCTATTAAATAAGAAACTAAAGAACCAGTACTAGTTAAAGAAGAAACTTTACTTTATAATGTTGATCCAGTTGTTCCTTCTACTTATATTGAGAAACCACCTTTCCCTGTTAGGATAAAGGAACATGCTAAAGTTTCAACTGTGGTTAACAAAAGCTATATTAAAACACCTAACCCTGATGAACAAATTAAAGTTGAACCTAGTATTGCTATGGTTAAAGATCTCTTAGAAGATGATATAGATGGGTATGTTATTTGCTTCTATGAATGACATATACCTGTTGTTGGCATGCATGTCATCTCAGTTAAAATAGGAGATCACTGTTATCATGGTTTATGTGACATTGGTGCTAGTGTAAGTGCTATTCCTTACACATTATATATATCAAGAAATTATGAATGACATAGCACCCACAGAAATAGAAGACATAGATGTTACTATTAAACTTTCTAATAGAGACACCATATCACCAATTGGGATTGTTAGATATGTTGAAGTCTTGTGTGGGAAAATAAAATACCCTATTGATTTTCTTATTCTTGGTTCCCCACAAGATGACTTTTGTCCCATTATCTTTGGTAGACCTTTCTTGAACACCGTTAATGCTAAGATAGATTGTGAGAAACAAACTATCAGTCTTAGTTTTGGTGATGAGTCTCATGAGTTTAATTTTTCCAAGTTTAGCAGAAAGCTTCATGAAAAAGAATTGCCTAGTAAGGATGAATTAATTGGTCTTGCTTCTATTGCTATTCCACCTACTGATCCTTTAGAACAATATTTGCTAGACCATGAAAATGATTTACATATGCATGAAAGAAATGAAATAGATAAAAATTTCTTTGAGCAACGTCCTCTGCTTAAACACAATTTGTCTATTGAAACTCTAGGAGGTCCTACTCCACCTAAAGGTGCTCCTGTGTTTAAATTAAAACAATTGCCAGACACTTTGAAATATGCTTATCTTGATGAAAAAAGGTATACCCTGTTATTATTAGTGCTAACCTTTCAGAACATGAAGAAGAAAGATTATTGAAAGATTTAAGGAATCACCGAGCTGCTATTGGATATACTCTTGATGATTTAAAGGGCATTAGTCCCACTCTATGTCAGCGCAAAATTAATATGGAACCTGACGCTAAACCCGTTGATCACCAACGTCGGTTAAATCCGAAGATGAAGGAAGTGGTAAGAACGGAAATCTTAAATCTTCTGGAAGCAGGTATAATCTATCCTATAGCTGATAGTAGATGGATAAGTCCTGTTCATTGTGTTCCTAAGAAAGGAGGTATAACTGTTGTTCATAATGATAAGAATGAACTTATTCCACGAAGAATTGTTACAGGCTATAGGATGGTAATTGATTTTAGAAAATTAAATAAAGCAACTAGAAAAGATCATTACCCTCTGCCTTTTATTGATCAAATGCTTGAAAGATTATCTAAGCACACACATTTTTTCTTCCTTGATGGATATTTTGGTTTTTCATAAATACCTGTTTCTCGACCTGATCAAGAAAAGACCACTTTTACTTGTCCTTTTGGAACCTATACTTATAGACGTATGCCTTTTGGTTTATGTAATGCACCTGCTACCTTTCAAAGATGTATGACTGCTATATTCTCTAACTTTTGTGAAAAGATTGTTGAGGTTTTCATGGATGAATTTTCTGTTTATGGTAAGTCTTTTGATAATTGTTTAAGCAATCTTGATCGAGTTTTGCAGAATGTGAACAAACAAATCTTGTCTTGAATTGGAGAAGTGTCAATTAATGGTTAATGAAGGCATTGTCTTGGGTCATAAAATTTCTGAAAGAGGTATTGAAGTAGACAAAGCTAAGGTTGATGTAATTGAGAAAATGCCATGTCCTAAAGATATAAAAGGTATTCATAGTTTCCTAGGTCATGCTGGTTTCTATAAGAGATTTATCGAAGACTTTTCTAAAAATTTCTAGGCCTCTCACTAGTCTCTTGCAAAAGGATATTCCCTTTGTTTTTTATGATGATTGTTTAGAAGCCTTTGAAATACTCAAGAAAGCCTTAATTTTTGCACCTATTGTTCAACCACCTGATTGGAACTTGCCTTTTGAAATTATGTGTGATGCTAGTGATTATGCTGTTGGTGCTGTTCTAGGACAAAGAGTTGATAAGAAACTGAATGTTATTCATTATGCTAGTAAAACTCTAGACAGTGCTCAAAGGAACTATGCTACTACTGAAAAAGAATTCTTAGCAATGGTGTTTGCTTGTGATAAGTTTAGACCCTATATTGTTGATTCAAAAGTAACTGTTCACACAGACCATGCTGCTATTAAATATCTTATGGAAAAGAAAGATGCTAAACCTAGACTTATTCGATGGGTTCTCTTGTTACAAGAGTTTGATTTACATATCATTGATAGAAAAGGAGCTGAGAACCCAGTTGCTGATAGTTTGTCTAGGCTTGAAAATTTGTCTGATGACCCACTACCTATTGATGATAGTTTTCCTGATGAGCAGTTAGCGGCAATAAATGTTGCTCATAATACTCCTTGCTATGCTGATTATGCTAATTACATTGTTGCTAAATATTTACCACCTAGTTTTACATACCAACAAAAGAAAAAATTCTTCTATGATTTAAGACATTACTTTTGGGATGACCCACATCTTTATAAAGGAGTAGATGATATTATTAGACGTTGTGTACCTGAGCATGAACAGGGACAAATCCTACGGAAATGTCACTCCGAAGCTTATGGGGGACATCATGCTGGAGATAGAACTGCTCACATGGTATTGCAATCTGGATTTTATTGGCCTACTCTCTTCAGGGATGCTTGTAAGTTCGTCTTATCTTGTGATGAATGCCAAAGAATAGGTAATATCGGTAAGCGTCAAGAAATGCCTATGAATTATTCACTTGTTGTTGAACCATTTGATGTTTGGGGATTTGATTACATGGGACATTTTCCTTCCTCTAATGGGTATACACATATTTGGTTACTGTTGATTATGTTACTAAATGGGTAGAAGCTATTCCAACTAGTATTATTGATCACAACACCTCTATTAAAATGCTTAAGGAAGTTATTTTCCCAAGGTTTGGAGCCCCTAGATATTTAATAACTGATGGTGGTTCACACTTTATTCATGTTGCTTTTCGTAAGATGCTTCCCAAGTATGATGTTAATCATAGAATTGCATCACTCTATCATCCTCAATCTAGTGGTCAAGTTGAACTTAGCAATAGAGAAATAAAATTAATTTTGCAAAAGACTGTCAATAGGTCCAGAAAGAATTGGTCTAAGAAATTAGATGATGCACTTTGGGCTTATAGAACAGCACATAAAAATCCTATGGGTATGTCTTCTTATAAAATGGTTTATGGAAAAGCTTGTCATTTGCCTCTTGAGTTAGAACATAAAGCATTTTGGGCAGTCAAAGAACTCAACTATGATTTCAAACTTGCTGGTGAAAAGAGGTTATTTGATATTAGCTCTCTAGATGAGTGGAGAACCCAAGCTTGTGAAAATGCAAAATTATTCAAAGAAAAAGTTAAAAGATGGCATCACAAAAGAATCCAAAAGCGTGAGTTTAAAGTCAGAGAATATGTTCTTTTGTACAACTCTCGTTTTAGATTCTTTGCAGGAAAACTCCTCTCAAAATGGGAAGGCCCATATATCATCGAGAAGGTTTATCGGTCTGGAGCCATCAAAATAAATAATTTTGAAGGTACTAACCTGAAGGTTGTCAATGGGCAACGAATAAAGCATTATATCTCAGGTACGCCCATTAACGTTGAAAGTAATATTATCCAAACTTTGACACCGGAAGAACACATAAAAGAGTCCTTCCGGAACACTCCAGAATCATGAAAATAAGGAGGTACGTGATACGGTAAGTAAACAGACTCCGAAAAATCCGCAAAAATATTTTTTATTAGTTTTGGAATATTTAAAAATTTAGGAAATAAAGAAACTTCCAGGAAGCGTCCCCTGGTGGGCACAAGACACCAGGGTGCACCAGGCTTGCCTGGCGCGCTATGTGGGTTGTGCCCACCTGGGACACCTTCCAGACTCCATTTCTCTACCGTATGCTTGTCCTCTAAGATAGAAAATCTATATATACTTCCCGAACCTGTTGATCACAGTATCGTGGAGAAATCCTCTGTTCTCTTTTCTTGCTGTTTTTCTGACAGATTCAGGCAGACCAACATCATGTCTTCCCCACCCTTCAATAACGGAGAAGAAGACACAAGGGTGGTTCAGGAGGATCTAAGGAGAGATGGAGTTGGAGAGGTTGCTATGGAGGAAGAGGAGGGAAATCCTTTTGGGGTTCACTCTCCGACCTCCGAGAGGGGTACACTAGCCGACATCTCTACTCACCCCAATCCTCATCAATCCATGGGATCTTCACACAATCAAGCAAGCCAAGAAGTGCAAGAAGAACTCCCTCCGAGGAGGCCTTTACACAGGTTACATAGTAACAATTTTCACAATTTGATTCACAATTATGGGTTCGAGAATACTCCTCGTAGGCACATATCATCCAATTGGGACATATCTCGGTCAAGAGAAAACAGTGCAGGAACAAAACTGTGGGGCCTGGAGAATAAACACATAATGGTTGAGGTGAAGAAAAATAATGAATTAATTCATCAAGCCCTTCGGGAGATTCAAGGTTTGAAGGATCTACTCATGGTTATATTGGAGAATACTTCTTCATCACCATCATCTTCTTCACCACCAAAGGAAAACTGAGTATCGGGTATGGGCACTCCCCTTGGCTTCCGCCAAGCTTGGGGGAGGTGCCCCGGTATCGTATCACCCCACTATCTTATTACTTTTACTTATATTAGTTCGATCTTTTGCTTTAGATGAATAAAAGTTAGTTCGATCCTTTCTTCCTTGAGAGTTTGCTTAGTGATTTATCCTCGTAATCGTGTGCAAGTTATATAATAAAGTTTAGTGTGAGTTTTTGCTTTCTTTACTCTCATGCTGCAAATAAAAGAAAAGAGAAAGGAAATAAATAAAAGGAAAGAAATAAATAAATCCATAAGATTATATACTAATCCTATGGTAGGTGATGGCACCACATAAGGAAAAGTATAAGTAGAAAAAATTATTAGAGATTGACAAACATTGCATTAGTCAATGATGGAACTCATGAAAGAATTAATAAGGGAAGAGAAGATTCACATATAATTATACTATCCTAAAAATCTTTTGTGATTGTGAGCCCTCATCAAAATATTATATGCCAAAATTGTTGACGTTGGGCAAGGAAGACAACTTAATGGTTTACGTCTGTTTATATTCACACAGAAGTCATATTGTCATAGATCCTTCAACATGTGGTGCTTGCCCCCTATCTTTGCTAGCCAAAAATTCCGCACTAAGTAGAGATACTACTTGTGCATCCAAAAACCCTTAAACCCAAATCTTATTTTCAAGTGTCCACCATACCTACCTAGAGATTGAGCAAGATCCCTCAAGTAAGTTGTCATCGGTGCAAAAAGGCAATAAAAATTACTTCTAAAAGTGTGAGATCATTTAGTGTAAGAGAAATTTGAGCATTGCACGAACTTGTGATGGTGAAGAATAAAAGCGACAGACTGCATAATAAAGGTCTCTATCACAAGGGGCAATGCAATGTGACGTTCTTTTGCATTAAGGGGTTGACCATACAAACAAATAAGCGCATGGCAACCTCTGCTTCCCTCTGCGAAGGGCCTATTTTTTACTTTTATGTATTTACTTTTATGCAAAGAGTCAAAGTTTTCCTTCTATTCCTTTTATTTTTCTCATTTGGCAAGCATCATGTGGTGAGGAAAGATCTAGGCACATATATCCAGTTGAATATAGATAGCATGAGTTATTATTGTTGACATCACCCTTGAGGTGAGTACGTTGGGAGGCGAAACTATAAGCCCCTATCTTTCTATGTGTCCGGTTGAAACGTTTTGCTCATGTGTACGCGGTGAGTGTTAGCAATAATAGAAGACTATATGATGATTGAGTATGTGGACTTGCCTAAAGGCTCCAATACGTGACCCTTCCTAAAAAAGAGGAATTAGTTGCAAAGTTGACTGAGAACATAGTTTGTTGGTTTTTAATAGAGTTTTTGCTTTATACTTCGATTGTGTGATGAATTGTTACTTATTCATGAGAATTATATGATAAAATTTCTGTGATAAAAGTCTTATGTTTAATTTGTTGTTGTTATAATAATCAATATGATGCTTCTATGTCCGTATTTTGTTTTTATCGACACCTCTCTCTCAAAGCATGTGGACATGTTTTTCGATTTCGGTTATTGCTTGAGGACAAGCAAGGTCTAAGCTTGGGCGAGTTGATACGTCCATTTTGCATCATGTTTTCTTACTATTATTTATAATGTTTTTGTCTATAATAATGCTTTTTGGAGTAATTCTAATGTCTTTTCTCTCATAATATGCAAGGTATACACAAAAAGGGAGAATTCCGGCAGCTGGAAATCTAGACCTGAAAAAGCTACGTCAGGCTACCTATTCTGCACAACTCCAAATAAGCTAAAACTTCACGAGGATTTTTTATGAAATATATGAGAATTATTGGAGCAATAACTACCAGAGGGGGCCCACGAGGTGGGCACAACCCACCTGGGTGCGCTAGGCAGCCCAGGCGCGCCCTGGTGGGTTGTGCTCACCCAGGCCCACCTTCGGTGCCCATCTTCTGGTATATAGGTCATTTTAACCTAGAAAAAATAAGGAGAGGACTTTCAGGACGGAGCGCCGCCGCCTCGAGGCGGAACTTGGGTAGGAGTGTTGGAGATATGCCCTAGAGGCAATCATGTATGATGATATTTCCTATGTGTTTATGAATAAAGATAGTCCTTGGACATTATCAATGATGTGTATCAACAAGTACGTGACTTGTTTGTGGGACTATGCATTGTATGATAACTGTTCTAAAAGGTCCCTAGTCGAAAGGGTTGTGTGGACGCGCAGCCGACCAGACTAGCATATGACACGGTTGATGGCTTGGTCTCACTAGCCATGGAGCATTGGATGCTAACCGGATAATATGGACTCGGAAGGATCTGGTCGGATTCGACATAGTCGGATCCGAGTCGAGATAAGGTCTGAGTCGGACAGACCCAACTATGAGACGCAGCGATATGTCATATGTGAGTCTCTAGTACAACATACGTTCTATGTCCTAAGACCTGAGCTGGCACATGTACTTTGGATGGTGATAGACTTGCTTTGGGCCAACCCAACGCTACTCCGTGACTGGGTAGTTACAAAGGTAGGTTTCGGGCTTGTCCAGACCCATGCTGCGAGACATGGTCGAGCAAGATGGGATTTGCCCCTCCGATCAGGAGAGATATACTCTAGGCCCCTCGTGTGATCCGATCAGGATAAGCATGGCCATGCGACAAGGATTATGAGATAATCTGGTTTGTGGTCGGCATCACTGGAACGAGAAAGATGTCGGGCTAGCGCAAGGATGACAATCTCGCCTTGAGCCCGACAACATATATCCCGGCAAAGGGAACAGAAGTGTGACATGTTGTACAGGTTCGCCTAACCAGCTTCATAGTCTGATTGGTGTTCGGCATGCCTTGCTAGAGGCCGCTACCAACTGTGCAGTTCGGAGGTGATCCGAATTGCGACCAAGCCGACTTGAACCTAAGGGGTCGCGCGCTTAAGGGAAGGAACCTACGAGGTCTGATCTGGGGACACTGGTCGGATGTGATCCGAGCTGTATCCAGATTGTGGCCGAGTAGACTTATGGGCTTTAGGGTCCGTGCGAGGCCCAAGTGTTGAGCCCGCGACGGACGCCTATATAAAGTGGGGTGCGGCACACTCATGCGATTGATCGCTTCGGCGCTGTCATTAGGGTTTGCATGTGTTGCGAATAGACACCTCTACTCGCCGCCGGTTGTGTGATCGGACCTAGCAGTCTGCCGCACACCGTTCCTCCTGCACGCCTGGATACCGTTAGAGGCGGTGCACTTGCACTGCTCCGGCGAACCTGTACGAGGGATCCGACGGCCGGCTGTTCGAGGGAGATCGGACGAGGAGGAGACGAACCACGCGGACACGCTGCCCCAACTCTTCCGCTGCACGGCACTGCGCGTCTAGTGGTAACAAACTGTGATCCATCTCCCGTAGCATGTTCCTGGTTGTTTTGCGCGTAGGAAAATTTTAATTTGCAGTCGACGCACCCTATGGTAGAACCCAACAAGGAGCACTTTTGCCCTCCGGCGGAGCGATTCCGCCGGGGGAACTTCCCTCCCATAGGGGGAAATCATCGTCATCATCATCACCAACAACTCTCCCATATTGGGGAGGGCAATCTCCATCAACTGAAGGAAATATGCCCTAGAGGCAATAATAAAGTATTATATATTTCCTTATATCATGATAAATGTTTATTATTCATTCTAGAATTGTATTAACCGGAAACATAATACATGTGTGAATACATAGACAAACAGAGTGTCACTAGTATGCCTCTACTTGACTAGCTCGTTAATCAAAGATGGTTATGTTTCCTAGCCATAGACATGAGTTGTCATTTGATTAACGGGATCACCTCATTAGGAGAATGACGTGATTGACATGACCCATTACGTTAGCTTAGCACCCGATCATTTAGTATGTTGCTATTGCTTTCTTCATGACTTATACATGTTCCTATGACTATGAGATTATGCAACTCCCGTTTACCAGAGGAACACTTTGTGTGCTCCCAAACGTCACAACGTAACTGGGTGATTATAAAGGTGCTCTACAGGTGTCTCCAAAGGTACTTGTTGGGTTGGCGTATTTCGAGATTAGGATTTGTCACTCCGATTGTCGGAGAGGTATCTCTGGGCCCACTCGGTAATGCACATCACTATAAGCCTTGCAAGCATTGCGACTAATGAGTTAGTTACGGGATGATGTATTACGGAACGAGTAAAGAGACTTGCCAGTAACGAGATTGAACTAGGTATCGAGATACCGACGATCGAATCTCGGGCAAGTAACATACCGATGACAAAGGGAACAACGTATGTTGTTATGCGGTCTGACCGATAAAGATCTTCGTAGAATATGTGGGAGCCAATATGGGCATCCAGGTCCCGCTATTGGTTATTGACCGGAGAGGTGTCTCGGTCATGTCTACATAATTCTCGAACCCGAAGGGTCCGCACGCTTAACGTTACGATGACAGTTTTATTGAGTTTTGATGTACCGAAGGAGTTCGGAGTCCCGGATGAGATCGGGGACATAACGAGGAGTCTCGAAATGGCCGAGACGTAAAGATCGATATATTGGACGACTATATTCGGACTTCGGAAAGGTTCCGAGTGATTCGGGTATTTTTCGGAGTACCGGAGAGTTACGGGAATTCGTATTGGGCCTTAATGGGCCATACGGGAAAGGAGAAAAAGACCCCAAAGGGTGGCCGCACCCCTCCCCATGGGCTAGTCCGAATTGGACTAGGGAGGGGGGGCGCCCCCTTCCTTCTTTCTCCTTCCCCCTTCCCTTCTCCTACTCCCACAAGGAAAGGAGGAGTCCTACTCCCGGTGGGAGTAGGACTCCCCCTTTTGGCACGCCTCTTTCCTTGGCCGGCTGCCTCCTCCTTGCTCCTTTATATACGGGGGCAGGGGGGCACCCCATAGACACAACAATTGATCCTTGAGATCTCTTAGCCGTGTGCGGTGCCCCCCTCCACCAAATTACACCTCGATAATACCGTTGCGGAGCTTAGGCGAAGCCCTGCGTCGGTGGAACATCATCATCGTAACCACGCCGTCGTGCTGACGAAACTCTCCCTCAACACTCGGCTGGATCGGAGTTCGAGGGACGTCATCGAGCAGAACGTGTGTAGAACTCGGAGGTGCCGTACGTTCGGTACTTGATCGGTCGGATCGTGAAGACGTACGACTACATCAACCGCGTTGTGATAACGCTTCCGCTGTCGGTCTACGAGGGTACGTGGACAACACTCTCCCCTCTCGTTGCTGTGCATCACCATGATCTTGCGTGTGCATAGGAAATTTTTTGAAATTACTACGTTCCCCAACAGTGGCATCCGAGCCTGGTTTTATGCGTTGATGCTATCACGAGTAGAACACAAGTGAGTTGTGGGCGATATAAGTCATACTGCTTACCAGCATGTCATACTTTGGTTCAGCGGTATTGTGAGATGAAGCGGCCCGGACCAACATTACGCGTACGCTTACGCGAGACTGGTTTCACCGTTCGGAGCACTCGTTGCTTAAAGGTGACTGGCGGGTGTCTGTTTCTCTCACTTTAGTTGAACCGAGTGTGGCTATGCCCGGTCCTTGCGAAGGTTAAAACAGCACCAACTTGACAAACTATCGTTGTGGTTTTGATGCGTAGGTAAGAACGGTTCTTGCTAAGCCCGTAGCAGCCACGTAAAACATGCAACAACAAAGTAGAGGACGTCTAACTTGTTTTTGCAGGGCATGTTGTGATGTGATATGGTCAAGACATGATGTGATATAATGTGTTGTATGAGATGATCATGTTTTGTAACCGAGTTATCGGCAACTGGCAGGAGCCTTATGGTTGTCGCTTTATTGTATGAGATGCAATCGCCATGTAATAGTTTTACTTTATCACTAAGCGGTAGCGATAGTCGTAAAAGCAATAAAGTTGGCGAGACGACAACGATACTACGATGGAGATCAAGGTGTCGAGCCGGTGACGATGGTGATCATGACGGTGCTTCGGAGATGGAGATCACGAGCACGGTGCTTCGGAGATGGAGATCACAAGCACAAGATGATGATGGCCATATCATATCACTTATATTGATTGCATGTGATGTTAATCCTTTATGCATCTTATCTTGCTTTGTTTGACGGTAGCATTATAAGATGATCTCTCACTAAAATTTCAAGACAAAAGTGTTCTCCCTGAGTATGCACCGTTGCGAAAGTTCTTCGTGCTGAGACACCACGTGTTAATCGGGTGTGATAGGCTCTACGTTCAAATACAACGGGTGCAAAACAATTGCACACGCGGAATACTCAGGTTAAACTTGATGAGCCTAGCATATGTACAGATATGGCCTCGGAACACAGAGACCAAAAGGTCGAGCGTGAATCATATAGTAGATATGATCAACATAGTGATGTTCACCATTGAAACTATTCCATCTCACGTGTTAATCGGACATGGTTTAGTTGCTTTGGATCACGTAATCACTTAGATGATTAGAGGGATGTCTATCTAAGTGGGAGTTCTTAAGTAATATGATTAATTGAACTTAAATTTATCATGAACTTAGTCCTGATAGTATTTTGCAAATTATGTTGTAGATCAATAGCTCGCGTTGTTGCTTCCCTGTTTATTTTTGATATGTTCCTAGAGAAAAATTATGTTGAAAGATGTTAGTAGCAATGATGCGGATTGGATCCGTGATCTGAGGATTATCCTCATTGCTGCACAGAAAAATTATGTCCTTGATGCACCGCTAGGTGACAGACCTATTGCAGGAGCACATGCAGACGTTATGAACGTTTGGCTAGCTCAATATGATGGCTACTTGATAGTTTAGTGCACCATGCTTAACAGCTTAGAATCGGGACTTCAAAGACGTTTTGAACGTCATGGAACATATAAGATGTTCCAGGAGTTGAAGTTAATATTTCAAGCAAATACCCGAGTTGAGAGATATGAAGTCTCCAACAAGTTCTATAGCTAAAAGATGGAGGAGAATCGCTCAACTAGTGAGCATGTGCTCAGATTGTCTGGGTACTACAATCGCTTGAATCAAGTGGGAGTTAATCTTCCAGATAAAATAGTGATTGACAGAATTCTCTAGTCACCATCACCAAGTTAGTAGAACTTCATGATGAACTATAGTATGCAAGGGATGACGAAAGTAATTCCCAAGCTCTTCGTGATGCTGAAATCGACGAAGGTAGAAATCAAGAAAAACATCAAGTGTTGATGGTTAACAAGACCACTAGTTTCAAGAAAAGGGCAAAGGGATAGAAGGCGAACTTCAAGAAGAACGGCAAGCAAGTTGCTGCTCAAGTGAAGAAGCCTAAGTGTGGTCCTAAGCCTGAGACTAAGTGCTTCTACTGCAAAGGGACGGGTCACTGGAAGCGGAACTACCCCAATTATTTGGTGGATAAGAAGGATGGCAAAGTGAACAAAGGTATATTGGATATACATGTTATTGATGTGTACTTTACTAGTGTTTATAGCAACCCCTCGGTATTCGATACTGGTTCAGTTGCTAAGAGTAGTAACTCAAAATGGGAGTTGCAGAATAAACAGAGACTAGTAAAAGGAGAGGTGACGATGTGTGTTGGAAGTAGTTCCAAGATTGATATGATCATCATCGCACACTCCCTATACTTTCAGGATTAGTGTTGAAACTAAATAAGTGTTATTTGGTGTTTGCGTTGAGCATGAATATGATTTGATCATGTTTATTGCAATACGGTTATTCATTTAAAGTTAGAGAACAATTGTTGTTCTGTTTACATGAATAAAAACCTTCTATGGTCATACACACCAACGAAAATGGTTTGTTGGATCTCGATCGTAGTGATACATATAATCATAATATTGAAGCCAAAAGATGCAAAGTTAATAATGATAGTGCAAACTATTTGTGGCACTGCCGTTTAGGTCATATTGGTGTAAAGCGCATGAAGAAACTCCATACTGATGGGATTTTGGAATCACTTGATTATGAATCACTTGATGCTTGCGAACCGTGCCTCATGGGCAAGATGACTAAAACGCCGTTCTCCGGAACTATGGAGAGAGCAACAGATTTGTTGGAAATCATACATACGGATGTATGTGGTCCGATGAATATTGAGGCTCATAGCAGGTATCATTATTTTCTGACCTTCACAGATGATTTGAGCAGATATGGGTATATCTACTTAATGAAACAGAAGTCTGAAACATTTGAAAAGTTCATATAATTTCAGAGTGAAGCGAAAATCATCGTAACAAGAAAATAAAGTTTCTACGATTTGATCGTGGAGAAGAGTATTTTAGTTACGAGTTTGGCCTTCAGTTAAAACAATGTGAAATAGTTTCACTACTCACGCCACCTGGTACACCACAGCATAATGGTGTGTCCAAACGTCATAACCGTACTTTATTGGATATAGTGCAATCTATGATGTCTCTTACCAATTTACCACTATCGTTTTGGGGTTATGCATTAGAGACAGCCACATTCACGTTAAATAGGGCACCATCAAAATCCGTTGAGACGATGCCTTATGAACTGTGGTTTGGCAAGAAACCAAAGTTGTCGTTTCTTAAAGTTTGGGGTTGTGATGCTTATGTGAAAAGTTTCATCCTGATAAGCTCAAACCTAAATCGGAGAAATGTGTCTTCACAGGATACCCAAAGGAGACAGTTGGGTACACCTTCTATCACAGATCCGAAGGCAAGACATTCGTTGCTTAGTATGGATCCTTTCTAGAGAAGGAGTTTCTCTCGAAAGATGTGAGTGGGAGGAAAGTAGAACTGGATGAGGTAACTGTACCTGCTCCCTTATTGGAAAGTAGTTCATCACAGAAATCTGTTCCTGTGACTCCTACACCAATTAGTGAGGAAGTTGATGATGATGATCATGTAACTTCAGATCAAGTTACTACCAAACCTCGTAGGTAAAGCAGAGTAAGATCCGCACCAGAGTGGTACGGTAATCCTCTTCTGGAGGTTATGTTACTAGACCATGTCGAACCTACGAACTATGAGGAAGCGATGATGAGCCCAGATTCCGCAAAATGGCTTGAGGCCATGAAATCTGAGATGAGATCCATGTAAAAGAACAAAGTATGGACTTTGATTGACTTGCCCAATGATCGGCGAGTCATTGAGAATAAATGGATCTTCAAGAGGAAGACGGATGTTGATAGTAGTGTCACTATCTACAAAGCTAGAATTGTCGCAAAAAGGTTTTTCGACAAGTTTAAGATGTTGACTACGATGAGAGTTTCTCACTCGTAGCAATGCTTAAGTCTGTCCGAATCATGTTAGCAATTGCCGCATTTTATGAAATCTGGCAAAGGGATAAACAAAACTGCATTCCTTAATGGATTTATTAAAGAAGAGTTGTATAAGATGCAACTAGAAGGTTTTGTCAATCCTAAAGGTGCTAACAAAATATGCAAGCTCCACCGATCCATCTATGGACTGGTGCAAGCATCTCGGAGTTGGAATATACACTTTGATAAGTTTATCAAAGAATATAGTGTTATACAGACTTGCGGTGAAGCCTGTATTTACAAGAAAGTGAGTGGGAGCACTACAGCATTTCTGATAAGTATATGTGAATGACATATTGTTGATCGGAAATAATGTAGAATTATTCTGCAAAGCATAAAGGAGTGTTTGAAAGAAGTTTTTCAAAGATAGACCTCGGTGAAGCTGCTTACATATTGAGCATCAAGATCTATAGAGATAGATCAAAACGCTTGATAAGTTTTTTCAATGAGTACATACCTTAACAAGATTTTGAAGTAGTTCAAAATAGAACAGTCAAAGAAAGAGTTCTTGCCTGTGTTACAAGTTGTGAAATTGAGTAAGACTCAAAGCCCGACCACGGCAGAAGATAGAAAGAGAATGAAAGTCATTCCCTATGCCTTGGCCATAGGTTCTATAAAGTATGCCATGCTGTGTACCAGATCTATTGTATACCTTACACTAATTTTGGCAAGGGAGTACAATAGTGATCTAGGAGTAGATCACTGGACAGCGGTCAAAATTATCCTTAGTGGAATAAGGATATGTTTCTCGATTATGGAAGTGACAAAAGGTTCGCCGTAAAGGGTTACGTCGATGCAAGTTTTGACACTAAATCTAGATGACTCTAAGTCTCGGTCTAGATATATATTGAAAGTGGGAGCAATTAGCTAGACTAGCTCCATGCAGAGCATTGTAGACATAGAAATTTGCAAAATACTTACGGATCTGGATGTGACAGACCCATTGACTAAAATTATCTCACAATCAAAACATGATCACACCTTAGTACTCTTTGGGTGTTAATCACATAGCGATGTGAACTAGATTATTGACTCTAGTAAACCCTTTGAGTGTTGGTCACATAGAGATGTGAACTATGGGTGTTAATCACATGGTGACGTGAATTATTGATGTTAAATCACATGGCGATGTGAACTAGATTATTGACTCTAGTGCAAGTGGGAGACTGAAGGAAATATGCCCTAGAGGCAATAATAAAGTATTATATATTTCCTTATATCATGATAAATGTTTATTATTCATGCTAGAATTCTTTTAACAGGAAACATAATACATGTGTGAATACATAGACAAACAGAGTGTCACTAGTATGCCTCTACTTGACTAGCTCGTTAATCAAAGCTGGTTATGTTTCCTAGCCATAGACATGAGTTGTCATTTGATTAACGGGATCACCTCATTAGGAGAATGACGTGATTGACATGACCCATTACGTTAGCTTAGCACCCGATCGTTTAGTATGTTGCTATTGCTTTCTTCATGACTTATACATGTTCCTATGACTATGAGATTATGTAACTCCCGTTTACCGGAGGAACACTTTGTGTGCTACCAAACGTCACAACATAACTGGGTGATTATAAAGGTGCTCTACAGGTGTCTCCAAAGGTACTTGTTGGGTTGGCGTATTTCGAGATTAGGATTTGTCACTCCGATTGTCGGAGAGGTATCTCTGGGCCCACTCGGTAATGCACATCACTATAAGCCTTGCAAGCATTGTGACTAATGAGTTAGTTACGGGATGATGTATTACGGAACGAGTAAAGAGACTTGCCAGTAACGAGATTGAACTAGGTATCGAGATACCGATGATCGAATCTCGGGCAAGTAACATACCGATGACAAAGGGAACAACGTATGTTGTTATGCGGTCTGACCGATAAAGATCTTCATAGAATATGTGGGAGCCAATATGGGCATCCAGGTCCCGCTATTGGTTATTGACCGGAGAGGTGTCTCGGTCATGTCTACATAGTTCTCGAACCCGAAGGGTCCGCACGCTTAACGTTACGATGACAGTTTTATTGAGTTTTGATGTACCGAAGGAGTTCGGAGTCCCGGATGAGATCGGGGACATGACGAGGAGTCTCGAAATAGCCGAGACATAAAGATCGATATATTGGACGACTATATTCGGACTTCGGAAAGGTTCCGAGTGACTCGGGTATTTTTCGAAGTACCGGAGAGTTACGGGAATTCGTATTGGGCCTTAATGGGCCATACGGGAAAGGAGAGAAAGACCCCAAAGGGTGGCCGCACCCCTCCCCATGGGCTAGTCCGAATTGGACTAGGGAGGGGGGGCGCCCCCTTCCTTCTTTCTCCTTCCCCCTTCCCTTCTCCTACTCCCACAAGGAAAGGAGGAGTCCTATTTCCGGTGGGAGTAGGACTCCCCCTTTTGGCGCGCCTCTTCCCTTGGCCGGCTGCCTCCTCCTTGCTCCTTTATATACGGGGGCAGGGGGGCACCCCATAGACACAACAATTGATCCTTGAGATCTCTTAGCCGTGTGCGGTGCCCCCCTCCACCAAATTACACCTCGATAATACCGTTGCGGAGCTTAGGCGAAGCCCTGCGTCGGTGGAACATCATCATCGTCACCATGCCGTCGTGCTGACGAAACTCTCTCTCAACACTCGGCTGGATCGGAGTTCGAGGGACGTCATCGAGCAGAACGTGTGTAGAACTCGGAGGTGCCGTACGTTCGGTACTTGATCGGTCGGATCGTGAAGACGTACGACTACATCAACCGTGTTGTGATAACGCTTCCGCTGTCGGTCTACGAGGGTACGTGGACAACACTCTCCCCTCTTGTTGCTGTGCATCACCATGATCTTGCGTGTGCGTAGGAAATTTTTTGAAATTACTACGTTCCCCAACATCAACATCTTCGACAACACCGTCTCATCTCAAACCCTAGTTCATCTCTTGTGTTCAATCTTGTTACCGGAACTATAGATTGGTTCTTGTGGGTGACTAGTAGTGTTGATTACATCTTGTAGTTGATTACTATATGGTTTATTTGGTGGAAGATTATATGTACAAATCCATTATGCTATTTAATACTCCTCTGATCATGAGCATGTTTATCATTTGTGAGTAGTTACTTTCATTCTTGAGGTCACGGGAGAAATCATGTTGCAAGAATCATGTAAATTTGATATGTGTTCGATATTTTGATAGTATGTATGTTGTGATTCCCTTAGTGGTGTCATGTGAACGTCGACTACATGACACTTCACCATATTTGGGCCTAAGGGAATGCATTGTGGAGTAGCAATTAGATGATGGGTTGCGAGAGTGACAGAAGCTTAAACCCCAGTTTATGCGCTATTCCGTAAGGGCCGATTGGATCCAAAAGTTTAATGTTATGGTTAGAATTTATTCTTGATACTTTTCTCGTAGTTGCGGATGCTTGCGGGAGGGTTAATCATAAGTAGGAGGTTTGTTCAAGTAAGAACAACACCTCAGCACTGGTCCACCCACATATCAAATTATCAAAGTAGCGAACACAAATCGAACAAACATGATGAAAGTGACCAGATGAAATTCCCGTGTACCATCAAAGAACGCTTTGCTTATCATAAGAGATCGTTTTGTCCTGTCCTTTGCCTCAAAAGGATTGGGCTACCTTGCTGCACTTTTTTTACTACTACCGTTACTTGCTCGTTACAAATTATCTTGCTATCAAACTACTCCGCTACTTACAATTTCAGCATCTGCGGACACTACCTTGTTGAAAACCACTTGTCATTTCCTTCTGCTCCTCGTTGGGTTCGACACCCTTACTTATCGAAAAGAGCTACAATTGATCCCCTATACTTGTGGGTCATCAAACTCACTGCAGATGGCTTCACTAAAAGATTCAAGTTTGACTCCAGGCCTCCACAATTAGCAAGTTGGCATCCTATTCCATCCATTGAAGATTTTGACTACTCATCATCGGCTCCAACTATTGTTGCTCGAGTCATTGATGAAGAGGACGACGCCAACCAGCTATGGCTTCACTGCATCAAGATGCTACATCAGCCCAATTGCACCGCCCAACTCCACCGTCGACCCGGCTGGCCCAACATCTTCACCAACACCTCCGGGGAACGCGTAGACACCCTATGTCTTCATTCCTTTTTTGTCATTCGATGAGAAAAGGGAGATAAGCATATGGGTTGATAGTCTTCAAGCGGGTTCACATGGGTCGGGTGCTATATTTTTTATAAGTCTTGCAACTCTTGTTCGTGAACTTTGGTTTTTGAGTTGTAACACTTAAGTCCAGATGGGACGTCTGCTACATTTTTGCTGCTTTTAACTGCATGGTTGAATTTCTATCTTATGCGCATGAAATCATTCTGCAGACGCCCATTTTTCATTGTGCATGTCATTATCTTCAATATATTTTTTTATGGACGATGATTATACTTCATGAACACAAGGAGATCTCCACAAAGCGAAACATGCAATGTACATTTGCATTCAAAGGGAAATTACTTATATGCACATCTTCAGGGGGAGCCCTTTCAACTTCATGAAGACAATGGACACGTACTTTAACTTTCACTTTATTTTTATCCCCGTTGAAAACTTCAACCAGTTTGTCATCAATCACCAAAAAGGGGGAGATTGTAAGTGCATCTAGTGCCACCCCTAGTTGGTTTTGGAGTATTGACGACAAACGTGGTTGAGGGACTAATGTGCTTGTCAAATTCATAGGAGAACATAGGTAGAAGTCCCTCATTGATTCGGTTTACCTATCAGAGATGACCCCCAAAAATGTTTGAAGACATTAAAGACAATGGTGGTTCGTGAAGACATTTACGTCGAAGATAATGACGTGTGAAGACATTCACTTGAAGACAATGGAGTGCGAAGACATAGTTTCTTTCGTAGTTTCATTTTCTTCTTTCTTGAGTCATAGGAACCACCAAACTGTCAAGTGGGGTCCAAGTGAACAAAGTTAGAAAACTAACGTGATGCTCAACCCAAATCCTATGTCTTTGAGTGAAGACAATGAGAGAAAATCTTATCCAGAGTTGGATGAGTCAGCTTTGCTTGTAGCCCAAGTCAAGCGGTCACGTGTGTTTGAAATCTGACTGTTGGACACGTCTCGGTTCCGTAGTGCCCAGGGTCATTTCGGACATATCATGTCGGGTTTCCTCCTAGCTATAAATAGCCCACCCCCTACACCATAAATTGGTGGCTGCTCAGAGTTAGTGCACGACTTTTGTTGTTTGAGAGCAACCAACCTCCGAAGCCTTTGAGAGAGAATCCTTGCGAGGACAAAACCCTAAACACCCAAAGCCCAAAGAGTGTGGGCATCAATGAAATCTTTCTGTCCACGTGATCTGAAGACTTATTACACTTGAATATTGTGATCTTCCAGTCGGTTGGGCGTCGTGTTCTGAGGATCCAAGAGTCATTGTGGATCGCCGGTGAACGAAGTCTATGAAGGTTTGGAAGTCTACCTTGAAGACTTACCAGGGTGATTGGGCGAGGACTAAGTGACCTTAGCTCAAGGGGAACAAGGTGAAGATGCGGTCTTTTGAGTTCAATCTCAGCCTCCCTAACTAGACGTACAGTTGTCATAGCAACTGGAACTGGTCAACCAAATCCTTGTCTTTGTCAAGCAACTAGTTCTATCACTGCACCCTTTACTTACTGTTTAGCTTCGTGAAGTCATTGCTTGCTTGCTCTGTTTGACTTCACTGTGTGAAGACATTCTCCTTGTTTGCATATTTGGCTTCATACTATCTTCCTATTCTGATCCACTCTACCTAGCTGCTATCCGTCTTTGTGTTTACTCTGTACTTCCTTGACTATGGTATGGCTAGTGTAGTTTATCTTCCGCTGCATACTGTCTAGGTTGTATTTGGTTGTCTGTCTTCGAAGACTTTGCGTGTCTTGAAGACTTTCATAAAAATCGCCTATTCACCCCCCTCTGATCGATAACTAGCACTTTCACCCACCGTATGCTATTTTCTCGAGAGAAACCTCTAGTGAAAACTATGGCCCCCGGGTCTATTTTCTATCATATATTAAAACCAAAAATACCTTGCTGCAATTTTATTTTATTTTGTATTTTTGTTAGATCTATTTATCAAAATCTATACAATTTAATCTTTCTCAATACCGTTGAGGGATTGACAACCCCTCTACGCGTTGGGTTGCAAGTATTTGTTGTTTGTGTGCAAGTGCTATTTACATAATGTTGCTTGGTTCTCCTACTGGGTTGATAGCCTTGGTTTCATAACTGAAGGAAATACTTATCTCTACTGTACTACATCATCCTCTCCTCTTTGGGGAAATCCCAACGCAACTCGCAAGTAGAAGGAAGAATTTCTGGCGCCGTTGCGAGGGAGACATCATCAACATCTATCAAGTACCTACGCATAAAATTTCATCTCCTTGCATTTACTTTATTTGCCATTTGTCTCTCATTTTCATCTCCCCCACGTCAAAAAAGTTTTTAGAAAAATAGAAAAATATTTTCCGCTTGCCTTTTTGCTTGTTTGCTATCTTTGCTTGTGTTGCCATGTGCCTTCTATTTCCTTGCATCTTCGCTTGCTAAAATCTATTGATATGGATCCTCATCCACTTGCTAATCTTTTCAAAAGTCGAAATTATGATGAACCAATTTCTAGAGGCTTGAATGCACTTGATTATCTCTATGAAGTTTTGCTTGAAAATCATGAATCTGAAAATTGTGATGAAGTGTTAAATGAAGAAATTTATATAGTGAATCATGATAGCTACTTGAATGAAAATCATGATTGCAATGATGTTATTATAAATTCTATTAATGTAAAACTAGTAAAAAAGCCCAAGCATTGCAACAAGTCCGCTTCAAGGCAAACACCCGACTCTTAATCCTCCTTCTGTGAGTCATTGATGGAAAATAGTGGGTCGAATGAGATCATCATCAGCACCTCTGGTCGCAGACAAACACTAACCATGCATGACTGGTAGGCAATGCAAATATATGAACTTTTATACATACTTCACACAGATTAATCATATACTTACTACAAACCGTCATCCGAACTATACTTATTTAATCTTTGCAAAAAATATCGTGGATACTAACCAAAGCAACAATATTATGATAATGATGAAGACTCCTCGGTCAACTCAGAGAACAATTTATATGTACACCAAGTTAAGAAGAACATCGACAAGGCTCCGTTAGCATCATAAGATAGTCCAACATATGCAAAATGATTTATAGATATCTTCCTAATCTTAGTCTGTTGTCAAACATAGCACAGCTTAAAGCAAGTAAAGATGGTTGTAATTGCATACCTAGAGTGAACTTTGCAAAATAACCATCTTGGCCTATGTTTGAATAACCCCGTGAGTCCAAGCCTAGGTGATATATAATAAAGTTAACTCATTTCTTAAATATAATACAATTAACTCTTCAGCTTGAATGTGTATCTTTAAAATGCACCTATTTATAATCTGACAAAGTAAGGTGAACTAAAAAATAATGTATGTATCTTCTGAATCATAACCAAAGTTTAGCAAACACCAAAACTTATAAATTGTTGCATGCTTCTTCATGTTATTAGCCATAGAATATTTTCCAGTTAGTCCTATCCTCTCAAGAAACATATGGACTGAGTTATCTTGCCAAAGAAGATACTTAGAGCCTGTTCGGACTCGCTCCGCTCAAGAATGGACAAGAAACATATGGACTGAGTTATCTTGTGAAAGAAGATACTTAGAGCCTGTTCGGACTCCCTCCGCTCCGTAACTCTATTCCGGAGCGGAGCGGCATGGAGATGTAATTTGGGGAGCAGCTAATACGGTGCTCCATGTACTTCGCTCCCTAGCGGAGAAGTGAAGGGTTGCCGACACTAGCGGAGCCACGGCAAGGCCAGATGGGCCGTGGCCTGCCCAGCCCACAATGGTACATTGAATTTCAGTTTGATGGGAGTATCTCTACTCTCTGACCCGCCCAACTTTTTTTTAGGAAGCTCCACCACTGGTTGCCGAACACTGTCTTAAAAGCATGAAGCATGTGAACACCCACATGCAGCAAAGTGTGTTCTAAAGCACATGACAAAGCATTATTTTTGTCACTGTATGTAATGGAAAATAGGCAATTCAATCGAAGTGGTCAAGCTGAAAAAATCTAGATTCGGAGAGGCGAACAATCATCCAAAGAAAATCCAGAGTCAATGTAACGCCCACGATGCGGCTATATCTCCCACGTGTTGAGGCACGACTTAGAGGCATAACCGCATTGTGGTTTTGTCGCAAGAAGGGTCATCTTCACACAATCCCATGTAATGAACAAGAATGGGATAACGAGAGTTGGCTTACAATTGCCACTTCACACAATACATAAATATAATTCATACATCATCCAAACTCCACACATAGACCGACTACGGTCAAAATCCAAAAGAAAATAAGATAACCCCAAATGCTAGATCCCCGATCATCCCAACTGGGCTCCACAACTGATCATCAGGAAAAGAAACATAATAACGACCACGTTCCTTATCGAACTCCCACTTGAGCTCGGTTGCGTCATCTGCACTGGCATCGTCGGCACCTGCAACTGTTTTGGTAGAATCTGTGAGTCACAAGGACTCAACAATCTCACACCCGCGAGATCAAGACTATTTAAGCTTATAGGAAAGAATGGTGTAATGAGGTGGAGCTGCAGCAGGCACTAAGCATATATGGTGGCAAACATACGCAGATGAGAGCGAGAAGAGAAGCAACGCAACGGTCGCGAAGCTAGAAATGATCAAGAAGTGATCCTGAAACTACTTACGTTCATGCATAACTCAAACCGTGTTCGCTTCCCGGACTCCGCCGAGAAGAGACCATCACGGCTACACACACGGTTGATGTATTTTAATTAAGTCAAGTGACAAGTTCTCTGCAACCGGACATTAACAAATTCCCATCTACCTCATAACCGCGGGCACGGCTTTCGAAAGATAATACCCTGCAGGGGTGTCCCAACTTAGCCCATTATAAGCTCTCACGGTCAACGAAGGATAAACCTTCTCCCGGAAAGGCCCGATCAGTCTCGGAATCCCGGTTTACAAGACATTTCAACAATGGTAAAACAAGACTAGCAAAGCCGCCCGATGTGCCGACAAATCCCGATAGGAGCTGCACATATCTCGTTCTCAGGGCACACCGATGAGCCAGACGTCGGGTTGGCATAGACCCTGGTTGCCCAGGGGGGCGCCGGACATCGCTCGGTTTGGGCCAGCACTCGAAGGAGCACTGGTCCGGGGGTTTACATAAAGATGACCCTCGGGCTCGCGAAAACCCAAGGGAAAAGGCTTAGGTGGCAAATGGTAAAACCAAAGTTGGGCCTTGCTGGAGGAGTTTTATTCAAGGCGAACTGTCAAGAGGGTCCCATAAATCACCCAACCGCGTAAGGAACGCAAACTCAAGGAACATAGTACCGGTATGACGGAAACTAGGGCGGCAAGAGTGGAACAAAACACCAGGCATAAGGCCGAGCCTTCCACCCTTTACCAAATATATAGATGCATTAATTAAATAAGAGATATTGTGATATTCCAAAATATCCATGTTCCAACATGGAACCAACTTCAACTTCACCTGCAACTAGCAACGCTATAAGAAGGGCTGAGCAAAAGCGGTAACTTAGCCAAACAACGGTTTGCTAGGAAAGGATGGTTAGAGGCTTGACATGGCAATATGGGAGGCATGATATAGCAAGTGGTAGGTAGCGCAGCATGGCAATAGAACGAACAACTAGCAAAGCAAAGATAGAAATGATTTCGAGGGTATGGTCATCTTGCCTGCAAGGTTCTCAGAGTTGTCGAAAGCTTGATCCTCGTAAGCGTACTCAATAGGTTCCTCGTTCACGAACTCGTCTCCCGGCTCTACCCACAGCAAAAACACAAGCAATGGAACCACAATCAATCACGGGAAATGCACAAGCAACATGATGCAAAACATGTATGATATGCGAGATGTGGTATGCGATGCATATGCGTGCTCCGGAGGAAAAATGATGAACAAGGAAGTAACTTGGCAAACCAAGCATGCCACTGGAAAGATGAGATGATTTCGGTCGAAATCGATATAAAGATCACCGGAAACGGATGCACGGTTGGCAAATGGCAAGCAAAACAAGAATGACACGATTCTGCAATTAACAGCATGATAGCACTTAGAATATATTAAGAAACTATGGTGCAGCACTCCAACATAGCAACAAAGCATATGGAAGTAATCTACAGGAGATGCTTGACAAAAGATGAACACTGAGCTACGGCTAGATCACATCATAACAGTTTCAAACAAGCATGGCAAAAGTGCAAAAGATAACAGGTTCACAGACTTAGTGAAATTACTGGACATGCCTGAAACAGCATCAGGTAGCAATGTTCAGAGCAAGAAAACAACATGCTACAGGAACTTAACATAGCAAAACAAGGCATAGAATGAATCTACCGAATGCAAAGAACAAAAGTCCCTTACTGACCAAGAGCCAATAAGGATCAGAAGATATGATGGCACCCATGTAAACATAGCAAGTTTCGTTAACAGGTTTCAGACTTGGCAGAAAACAGAGCATGGCAGAAACAGACATTATGAGGGCATCTTGGTGACCTTTATTCACTCATCACAAGGCAACTCATGACAAAACAAGCATTCCTATAGCAAGATGGCATGTTTAAGAAGCTATCCATGGCAAGATCAAATACATCAAATGCAAAAAAAAAACAAATCCTCATGTTCTGATAAGTAACAGCAGGTAACAGCATATAGCACTATTGCATCAGAGATTTGGGCATCAAGATGGACTCAAATGAACATGGCATAATGGAACAAAATGAAGAGCATCTCGTAACGAACATTTTGATATATTACACGCGCGAAATAGAGCAGTATGCAGAGAGTTATGATGCACTGAAGAATGCCACAGAATGCAATATTTTCGGGGACTTAGCAGAAATTAGAGGGATCTCGGGGAGAAAGTCAACCGTGCTCAGATCGGATCAGGGCCGAGCTCGCCGGAGAGAGCTCTCGCCGGAGCTCGCGGAGGGAGAGGGAGGAGGCCGGCTGGAGGGCGGAGGAGGCGGCGGCGTCCACGGGCGGCGGAGCAGGGGGGCTCGCTGGCTCGGGTGCGGGCACGGGCGGCGCCGGCGACAGGTGGCCGGAGCTGCGCCGGCTCGGGTGGCCGGAGATGGAACGGCGGCAGCACGGGACTGCGGGAGGAGGCGCGCGGGCGGCGGCGACTCGGGCCGCGAGGGCCGGACGCGGGCTCCCGGGCCGCGGGCGTACGGGCGGCGGGGTTGCTGACATGGCGGCGCGGGATTGGCTGTGGGCGGCGGCGCGATTTCCTCCGGCGCCGGGCGGACACGTCCTGCGGCGCGGAGGAGCGGGCTAGGGTTTCGGGGATCTGGAATTTCGGAGGGGGAACACATATATATAGCTAGAGGGAGCTAGGAGACTCCAAATGGAGCACGGTTTTCGCCCACACGATCGTGATCGAACGACCTAGAGCATGGAAGTGACTTAGAGGGGTTTTGGGCTGTTTGAAGGGGGGGTTTTGCTGCAACACACAAAAGGACTTTGCGGTTACCCGGTTAACCGTTGGAGCATCAAACGACCTCCAAATGGCACGAAACTTGACAGGTGGTCTACCGGTAGTATACCAAGGCCACTTGACAAACCTCGGTCCATTCCGAGAACGTTTAACAGCCGCTCACGAAAAGAAACAAGAGGGGTGCGCCGGAGGAGGTGGGAGTGCCGAATTGCAAAACGGACAACGGGGAAAATGCTCGGATGCATGAGACGAACACGTATGCAAATGAGATGCGCATGATGACATGATATGAGATGAATGACAAGAACAAAATGCAAAACTAAAAACAAAACCCGACCACGAAGGGAATATCATAACACATAGCCGAAAATGGCAAGAGTTGGAGTTACAAATGTGGAAAGTTACATCCAGGGTGTTACAGTCAAACTCTGTAGCAATGGCTCTTACAATGTGCTCTCTCTATTTGCGCATGCCTGCACTTACATATAGTATTCATTGTTTCTCCACTAATCAATGATGTAATTGCTAATAGATCAATACAAAGCGACCAGATCAGAGATGTACCTGGATTTGGATGTGAACTATTAAGTTTCTACCAATCTACATCTCCTACTTTTAAGATATGACGCTTTTAGGATATGAAATATCACTGTATTTACCATGTTTTTAACAATTTCATATCTTTCTTCCCTTCAACTCCAATGGATTGATGGCATCATTTGAACACTTTTAAAAAGTGAAATAAACTTACTGAAAATCTATAGCCTTATTGTTGTAGAAAAATAATAATGTAATTCAAATCTTGTATAGCTCAAGTACACCATGTAGCCTTAATTATTGGACGAGAACATTTCTAAATTCTGATTACCATAAGTAATCAAACACTCTATTGACATAAATCCAAGAAATCTTATAAGGTCGTATTATGCTGAAGTGTTAAATGTATAAAATATTCAGAACCAACACATCTTAATTTTGAGAGGCAGAAATGGCATATATACAATAAAAGATAATCTGAGACTTAGCGTTTGTAATAAAGAAAGTGCACACAACATCCAAATGTTCTCCATGAGTAACGTCAACTAATGTCATTGGCTAACACTTGATCAATAAATATTAGCTTAGGTAAAATTAAAAAAATCGCTAAGGCATCATGTAAACATAAGTGTGATATGTCCGCAATGTGACTTTATTCTCTAGTGTTTGACTCTGATGGAAGGAACTCAACCCAACTGAAATGATTTTGTGGTCTGCCGCGATGTAGATCAGACCTCTTTCCATAGTTCCCTTCCTTTGGCTCATAATCAAGTGACGAGTATTATTCCCGATATAGACCTAAAACACCAGTTTTTATTGTAGGAGCCAATATGAGCATCTAGGTTTTGCTATTGGTTATTGACCAGAGATGTGTCTCGGTCATGTCTACATAGTTCTCGAACCCGTAGGGTCCGCATGCTTAACGCTCGATGACGATTTGTATTATGAGTTATGTGATTTGATGACCGAAGTTTGTTCGGAGTCCCGTATGAGATCACAGACGTGACGAGGAGTCTCTAAATGGTCGAGAGGTAAAGATTCATATATTGGAAGGTTGCATTCGGACATCGGAATGGTTCCGAGTGATTCAGGCATTTTTCCGGAGTACCGGGAGGTTACCGGAACCCCCCGGGAGAAGATTGGGCCTACATGGGCCATAGGGAAGAGGGGAGGCAGCCCACAAGGGCCAGCCGCGCCACCTCCCTATAGGGAGTCCGAATTCGACTAGGGAGGGCCCCCTTTCCTTCTCCTCTTCCTCTCCCTTCCCTCTTTCCCCCTCTCCGGAAAAGGAAAGGGAGTCCAACTAGGATTGGGAGTCCTAGTTGGACTCCCCTCTATGGCGCGCCCCCTAGGTCGGCCGCCTCCTCCTCCCCTCCTTTATATACGGGGGAGGGGGAACCCCATAGACACACCAAGCCTTCTCTTAGCCGTGTGTGGTGCCCCCCTCCACAGTTACACACCTCGGTCATATCGTCGTAGTGCTTAGGCGAAGCCCTGCGCCGGTAACTTCATCATCACCGTCGCCACGCCATTGTGCTGACGGAACTCTCCCTTGTCCTCAACTAGATCAAGAGATCGAGGGACATCATCGAGCTGAACGTGTGCTGAACGCGGAGGTGCCGTACGTTCGGTGCTTGGATCGGTTGGATCGCGAAGACGTTCGACTACATCAACCACGTTACTAAATGCTTCCGCTTTCGGTCTACGAGGGTATGTGGACACACTCTCCCCGCTCGTTACTTTCTCCTAGATAGATCTTGCGTGATCGTAGGTAAATTTTTTGAAATACTGCGTTCCGCAACATTGGATCGGTGACAATGTTGGATAATATTCATCATATAACAGTCATAACCTAGGGCGACACAGAACTAGCTCCAGTTCGTCAATGTAATGTAGGCATGTATTCCGTAAATAGTCATACGTGCTTATGGGAAAAAACTTGCATGACATCTTTTTTCCTACCCTCCCATGGCAGCAGGGTCCATAAAGAAACAAAGGGATATTAAGGCCTCCTTTAATAGAGAACCGGAACAAGGCATTAACACATAGTGAATACATGAACTCCTCAAATTAAGATAATCACCGGAAAGAATCAGAATTGTTGTCACCTTGGGGTATGTGGATCTTAACACGTTATAGGTGCATATAACTTGCAAGATCAGATCAAGAACATAGATATAATGGTGAAAACATAAACGGTTCAGATCTGAAATCATGGCACTCGGGCCCTAGTGACAAGCATTAAGCATAGCAAGGTCATACCAACATCAATCTCAGGATCAAGCCCTAACAAAACTGACTCGATTACATGATGAATCTCATCCAACCCATCACCGTCCAGCAAGCCTACGAAGGAATTACTCACTCTCGTGGTGAGCATCATGAAATTGGTGATGGAGGATGGTTGATGATGATGAAGACGGAAAATCCCCCTCTCCGGAGCCCCGAACGGACTCCAGATCTAGCCTCCCGATGAAGAACAGGAGGTGGCGGTGGCTCTGTATCATAAAACGCGATGAAACTTCCTCTCCTATTTTTTCTCCAAAAGTAGGATTTTATAGAATTGGAATTAGGGTCAGCGGAGCCTCGTTGGCCCCGCTACCCACTAGGGCCCGCTAGAGGGGGGGGTGGCGCGCCCTACTGCCTAGTTGGCAGCTGGGGCACCCCCTCCAGTGGGTCTTGGTTCCAGTATTTTTATTTATTCCAAAATAATTCTCCAAAAAGTTTCGTCCAATTTTGAGAACTTCTATTTCTGCACAAAAAACAACATCATGCTAGTTCTGCTGACAACAGCGTGAGTCCGGGTTAGTTTCACTCAAATCATGCAAATTAGAGTCCAAAACAAGAGTAAAAGCGTTAGAAAAGCAGATACGACGGAGACGTATCAATGCCCATTTGCCCTAGAAAAAATCAAGAGAGGACTTTCAGGACGGAGCGCCGCCGTCTGGAGACGTAACTTGGGCAAGAGCACTTTTGCTCTCCGGTGGAGTGATTCTGCCGGGGATACTTCCCTCCGGGAGGGGGAAATCGAAGTCATCGTCATAACCAACAACTCTCTCATCGTGGGAGGGCCAATGTTCATCAACATCTTCAACGGCACCATCTCATCTCAAAACCCTAGTTCATCTCTTGTGTTAAATCTTTATATCAAATCCTTAGATTGGTACCTATGGGTGACTAGTAGTGTTGATTACATCTTGTAGTTGATGCTAGTTGCTTTATTTGGTGGAAGATTATATGTACAGATCTATTATGCTATTCAATATCCCTTTGATCTTGAGCATGAATATGTTTTGTGAGTAGTTACTTTTGTTCTTGAGGACGTGGGAGAAGTCTTGTCATAAGTAGTCATGTGAATTTGGTATTCGTTCGATATTTTGATGATATGTATGTTGTGATTCCCTTAGTGGTGTTATGTGAACGTCGACTACATGACACTTCACCATCTTTGGGCACGAATCAAACAAACATGATGAAAGTGACTAGATGAAATTCCCATGTGTCCTCAAGAACGCTTTGCTTATTATAAGAGACCGTTCAGGCATGTCCTTTGCTACAAAAAGGATTGGGCTACCTTGCTGCACTTTTTTACCGTTACTATTACTTGCTCGTTACAAATTATCTTGCTATCAACCTACCTGTTACCGACAATTTCAGTGCCTGCAGAAATTACCTTGTTAAAAACTACTTGTCATTTCCTTCTGCTCCTCGTTGGGTTTGACACTCTTACTTATCGAAAGGACTATAATTGATCCCCTATACTTGTGGAGCATGATCACATTGGAGCATGATCAAGCATGGAAATGAAGGCGCCCGCAATGGGAACGAGAACAAAGTTCCTAATGAAGATTTCCGCACTTTGAAGCTACCATGATGACATACGAGAAGATGGATGAAATATACAATATGGCCAAATTTCTTCCATAGCTTATTATTGGTGTTGTGCCGCCTTATTTTTGGCCAGGCTCATGTAATTTCAAAATACTACTTCATAGGCTATTTTTAGAGTCTGTATTGTAGGGGAAATGACTCATGAGGTGTTTTAGTCGCACCTTGCAAAGGTTGGACGAAATCCCCTATCCTTTCCCCAGTAAATACAACCCTTAAGGCATTGTTTAGACTTGGGATTTGTTTAGTTAAAAGTTAGCCATTGCAACTTCTTGTACTTTATTTGTGTCCAACTACCAGACCAAGACCGCTTTCTGATCCCCACTTTATCAATACTTCACATAAATTCGCAACATTCAGATTGCTTTATCATATTATCGCTCGTTCTTCAATTGCTTGCAGGAATAGACCTTCATGGTCGGGCTGATCGTGCTTCCAGCATCATCAGTAACCTCCTGGAGATTGGTTTAGCGATTACTAAGGTGCAACGTCCTTCACGTCTGTTGTCGGATCGTGAAAGTCGTTCTCCACCAAATCGATAGTTATCATCTCGTCGAAAGATCGGGACAACCCTGCCCCCATCACACGTCGTGTTCCTCGACGTACGGTGTTACTGAGCAACACATGTACTTCATCTGCTTGCCGGAGTTGCAGAGAGCGCGCGTGAGGCTGCATTTGGAAGAGGGTGAGTTTGATAGAGAGGAATTGGGAAGAGAATGTGTTGGTTATTTACTAGGGGGTTGCCAAGCGCAGTTCGAGGAGGCAGACGGTAAGGCAAAAATAGACGAGGAGGCAGAAGAAGCAGGGACCATCCAACGTCGATCTAGGCATATGATGTTTCGAGGCACACGAGGAGGTAGACAACGCAACCACCGTCTAGAAGTGATCTACCGGCGTCTAGTCTTTCGAGGAAAACGAAGAGGTAGAGGGATCCCACAAAGTAGTGGCCATACATCAATGATCGAACACCCTTGCCTTACTCATTATGATGTTAAAAATTGAAAGCGAAGAGCTTGCACGGGAAGGAAATTGACCTTCCTCCTCCTCGCACCACACCAGGGCTTTAAATCTGTGCGGTCGCCGGTGCACCGCCAACAAACGCCCCCTTCGACCAGCTCCGGTCGGCCGCCTGCCGCCTCTGCGATGGCCTATAAATAGAGCACTCAGTGCGGCACTTCCTCGTCCACCATCATATGCTCCCCAGTCCACTTCCCACTTCCTTATCAACGGTGCACTCCTTCCAGCACTCCCATATCTTCAATCTTGGGGCTCACAACGAGGAGGAACAACCAGTGGATCCCGTTGTCGACCTATGGGTGGAAATGGACATGCCCATGGAGGAGACTACGTAGGCAGTGAAAACGAATTAACCATATAAATATCATGATATCTATCTTGCGATTATGCAAGATAATATGACAATGCCAAATAGCACTAGTTATGGGTATGTTTTTGAATCTGGTTATACATATGTTTCTTGCGATCAAGCATGGAAATGAAGGCGCCCGCAAAGGGAACGAGAACAAAGTTCCTAATGAAGATTTCTGCACTTTGAAGCTACCATGATGACATACAAGAAGATGGATGAAATATACAATATGGCCAAATTTCTTCCATAGCTTATTATTGGTGTTGCGCCGCCTTATTTTTGGCCAGGCCCATGTAATTTCAAAATACTACTTCATAGGCTATTTTTAGTGTTTGTATTGTAGGGGAAATGACTCATGAGGTGTTTTAGTCGCACCTTGCAAAGGTTGGACGAAATCCCCTATCCTTTCCCCTGTAAATACAACCCTTAAGGCATCGTTTAGAATTGGGATTTGTTTAGTAAAAAGTTAGCCATTGCAACTTCTTGTACTTTACTTGTGTCCAACGACCAGACCAAGACCGCTTTCTGATCCCCACTTTGTCAATACTTCACATAAATTCGCAATATTCAGATTGATTTATCATATTATTGCTCGTTCTTCGATTGCTTGCAGGAATAGACCTTCGTGGTCAGGCTGATCGTGCTTCCAGCATCATCAGTAACCTCCTGGAGATTGGTTTAGCGATTACTAAGGTGCAACGTCTTTCACGTCTGTTGTCGGATCGTGAAAGTCGTTCTCCACCAAATCGATAGTTATCATCTCGTCGAAAGATCGGGACAACCCTGCCCCCATCACACGTCGTGTTCCTCGACGTATGGTCTGAGCAACACATGTACTTCATCTGCTTGCCGGAATTGCAGAGAGCGCGCGCGAGGCTGCATTTGGAAGAGGGTGAGTTTGATAGAGAGGAATTGGGAAGAGAATGTGTTGGTTATTTACTAGGGGGTTGCCAAGCGCAGTTCGAGGAGGCAGACGGTAAGGCAAAAATAGACGAGGAGGCAGAAGAAGCAGGGACCATCCAACGTCGATCTAGGCATATGATGTTTCGAGGCACACGAGGAGGTAGACAACGCAACCGCCGTCTAGAAGTGGTCTACCGGCGTCTAGTCTTTCGAGGCAAACGAAGAGGTAGAGGGAGCCCACAAAGTAGTGGCCATACATCAATGATCGAACACCCTTTCCTTACTCATTATGATGTTTAAAAATGAAAGCGAAGAGCTCCCACGGGAAGGAAATTGACCTTCCTCCTCCTCGCACCACGCCAGGGCTTTAAATCTGTGCGGTCGCCGGTGCACCGCCAACAAACGCCCCCTTCGACCAGCTCCGGCCGGCCGCCTGCCGCCTCTGTGGTGGCCTATAAATAGAGCACTCAGTGCGGCACTTCCTCGTCCACCATCATATGCTCCCCAGTCCACTTCCCACTTCCTTATCAACGGTGCACTCCTTCCAGCACTCCCTTATCTTCAATCTTGGGGCTCACAACGAGGAGGAACAACCAGTTGATCCCGTTGTTGACCTATGGGCGGAAATGGACATGCCCATGGAGGAGACTACGCAGGCAGTGAAAACGAATTAACCATATAAATATCATGATATCTATCTTGCGATTATGCAAGATAATATGACAATGACAAATAGCACTAGTTATGGGTATGTTTTTGAATCTGGTTATACATATGTTTCTTGCGATCAAGCATGGAAATGAAGGCGCCTGCAAAGGGAACGAGAACAAAGTTCCTAATGAAGATTTCCGCACTTTGAAGCTACCATGATGACATATAAGAAGATGGATGAAATATACAATATGGCCAAATTTCTTCCATAGCTTATTATTGGTGTTGCGCCGCCTTATTTTTCGCCAGGCCCATGTAATTTCAAAATACTACTTCATAGGCTATTTTTAGAGTTTGTATTGTAGAGGAAATGACTCATGAGGTGTTTTAGTCGCACCTTGCAAAGGTTGGACGAAATCCCCTATCCTTTCCCCTGTAAATACAACCCTTAAGGCATCGTTTAGACTTGGGATTTGTTTAGTTAAAAGTTAGCCATTGCAACTTCTTGTACTTTATTTGTGTCCAACTACCAGACCAAGACCGCTTTCTGATCCCCACTTTATCAATACTTCACATAAATTCGCAATATTCAGATTGCTTTATCATATTATTGCTCGTTCTTCGATTGCTTGCAGGAATAGACCTTCGTGGTCAGGCTGATCGTGCTTCTAGCATCATCAGTAACCTCCTGGAGATTGGTTTAGCGATTACTAAGGTGCAACGTCCTTCACGTCTGTTGTCGGATCGTGAAAGTCGTTCTCCACCAAATCGATAGTTATCATCTCGTCGAAAGATCGGGACAACCCTGCCCCCATCACACGTCGTGTTCCTCGACGTACGGTGTTACTGAGCAACACATGTACTTCATCTGCTTGCCGGAGTTGCAGAGAGCGCGCGTGAGGCTGCATTTGGAAGAGGGTGAGTTTGATAGAGAGGAATTGGGAAGAGAATGTGTTGGTTATTTACTAAGGGTTGCCAAGCGCAGTTCGAGGAGGCAGACGGTAAGGCAAAAATAGACGAGGAGGCAGAAGAAGCAGGGACCATCCAACGTCGATCTAGGCATATGATGTTTCGAGGCACACGAGGAGGTAGACAACGCAACCGCCGTCTAGAAGTGGTCTACCGGCGTCTAGTCTTTCGAGGCAAACGAAGAGGTAGAGGGTGCCCACAAAGTAGTGGCCATACATCAATGATCGAACACCCTTGCCTTACTCATTATGATGTTTAAAAATGAAAGCGAAGAGCTCGCACGGGAAGGAAATTGACCTTCCTCCTCCTCGCACCACGCCAGGGCTTTAAAACTGTGCGGTCGCCGATGCACCGCCAACAAACGCCCCCTTCAACCAGCTCCGGCCGGCTGCCTGCCGCCTCTGCGGTGGCCTATAAATAGAGCACTCAGTGCGGCACTTCCTCGTCCACCATCATATGCTCCCCAGTCCACTTCCCACTTCCTTATCAACGGTGCACTCCTTCCAGCACTCCCTTATCTTCAATCTTGGGGCTCACAACGAGGAGGAACAACCAGTGGATCCCGTTGTCGACCTATGGGCGGAAATGGACATGCCCATGGAGGAGACTACGCAGACAGTACTCAGACTCTCAGGCTCCTGCTACTGGCTATTTTGGGAATGTACTGGGATATAAGCTTCGTTGTGGTGCCTCGTCGGGGCCAAATATTTGTGTAAAGTAATGCTGCAAGAGTGATGCATGTAATTCGGCTTTTGGCAAAGACTCTAAAAACCTTCTTCTTACTCAATGATAATAGCAAGCCCTTTTCCTTGTTTCAAAAAACAAAACTTGCGAACCAAATGTGTCTATGTATGGTTGCGACACAAGCAGTGAAGAGTCGATAGCCACATAACAGCAACCACTTATGCATCAATATCACTAACATCATCCACACATCATAAAGACAGCTCATGGAGAAATATTTCATCTCACATCCAAACATATCAGCAACAGCAGATCACATGTATGGAGACTGAAGAAAAGCTGGTAGAAAACAATCATATGAAGGCTTGACAGGGGCATCTAAGATATGACAATAAGATAATTCCTAGTGAGCTCCAAAAAACACGGCCATATTTGGAAATTAATTAAAAGTACCAAAGTAGCAGCAGATTATTCTTTACTATCCAGTGCTAGTAAGAGTACTGCACTAAGATAACAGTCCATCATAGGACTATCCGAGCAACAAGAAGACGAATGGTCAAACCAACACAAAATGGCAGCACAGCACCATAGGGATTAATCTTACGGCCAGTGCTCTTAGCCAATAAGCATTTTGTTATCTTCCAAGAAACTGTAGGTCGGGACCTCCAGGTTGTATGGTGCTGGGCCCTTCCTGATTCTACCTGAGATGTCGTAGTGTGAGCCATGACATGGGCAGAACCAGCCACCGAAGTCCCCAGAGTTGGGGAGGGGAATGCAGCCCAAGTGAGTGCAGACACCAATGACAACAAGCCACTCAGGGTTCTTGACACGCACCGCATCCTCCTGTGGGTCACGGAGAGATGTAACATCAACGCTGTTGGCCAGCTTCACATCATCTTCGGTCCTGCGCCTGATGAAAACTGGCTTGCCCCGCCACTTTACAGTCACAGTGGTACCGGGCTCAATACTTGACAGGTCAACCTCAAGGGAAGCGAGGGCAAGCACATCCTTACTTGCTGACATACTCAGGACAAACTTTAAGACGAGCAAACGCAACAAGGATGCGTACACAAATCTCCCACCACTCAACACAAAGTAGGCAAAGGCACGCTTGCTGGGGTCACCAGGTGGGTACCTCTCGTGGTTATACTCATCGTACACAATTTTGGCACAGGGATTCTTCAGAGCTGCCGTAGTTGGTGTGAGCTCAGCCAACTCTACATCCTGGTTCCTCGGAACAAGAGATTCAGCCGAAAAGCCTGCACAAGGAGGCAAATAGATAAGATGTCTGAAATACCAAAAGAAACAAGAAACCAACATGGCAATAGCAGTATTATGTCTTCACAATTTTATGTTGTAATATTACAAAGCAGCACAGGGAAGAACTAGACCAACCCACACAACCAAAGTTGCACTTACAAGCAAGAAAATTATACATGCCAACCAACCACAAAATAAAAGTTGCACTTCAGAATTATCACAACAGATTACTGAAATATATGCTGTGAATACTTTACAACCATTAGTCCAACAAATTCTGGTGGCAACCGTCCATTATATAACATTCAAAATTCACTACATGTGACCTTACAATTGCAAAAAAAAAAAAAAAATCCTATCTGGAGCATTGCAAACAAAAAAACACCACTGCATGCCTTCTACACTGATTTTCTTTATCCGATGTAGTACATTGAAACACAACCGCAGCTTGTCAGAATTTAACAGCAACATACAAAGTAGAATAAATGATACTACTTATAAGGAATGTAAATATGAGAACACAGATTGTAACTTTTGAGGAATATCTCACAGATGGTTTATATGTACGTGGGAAGGTTGAGACAGAAGTTGTTTCAGCATGACGAGTACATATTACAAAAAGCTCGTTCTAATAAATGGTTACTTTAAAGAGCTTAGACCATATCCAGTTATTCAGGCAACATGAACTAAGGAGTTCATTCATTATAAGAAATTAAGCCGCCAACGTCACTTATTTAAATAACATAAGTAATGAAAACTGTCTCATTGCGTATCAAAGGACAGAATGGATAAACATTAAATTCTTGTTAGAATTATCAATTTCATTACATAAAGTAAGTTATCTAATGATGGAGCCCAGATAATAGTTGTTTCTAAACAAATTAACAGGTTTTCTATGGTTTGCGAAATACTTGCTAGCTAAAATTGGAGGGGAACAAATAAACATCCAAAACATAAATCTGCCTGTCGTTTTCCTTAGGGGAACAGAAAGGGGACAGAAAATTCCTACAAGAACCATCACACTGGTATTGATGCATATGATCACAGGAAATTTCAGAAAAATGTTGATACAAGATGTGTATGCAAAGTAGGGTACTACAGAGACATCCCAAAGATGGGTGTTGAAGTGTATATGCAGATTGCCTTGCCCTTTCCACTAGTTTGGACTTTTGGTTGCGTTGGCTAGTGCATGAAGCATCAGTTCGGACTTTTGGTTGAGTTGGCTAGTGGATGAAGCATAACATATTAGACCAATTAGAACAAACCGGACATAAGCCCATAATAATGAAAACCATCAGCCAAAACTGTTCAGGAATAAACAAGAAACCACCGTAATCAAAACCATAACTTCAATAATCTACATAGTAAAAAACATACAACTACAACCATCCAATCCAGCAGCTAAAACAGTGGCCAGACAGGGCGGATGGCTCTCTCTTCCCCCTCCCAGCCATCCGCCATCGATTGCCGCCAAACTCCCGGCAGCCAGCTCCAGCCCTAGGCCCACACCCGTAGCCCATGCCGCCCCCCAGGAATCACCACACACGACTCTCCCACCATAACTCTCGACTTGGCTCCGACAGTCACCACCAATGCCCCCAATCTGGGAATGAGCTACACTTTCATTGTTGTTTCCTTATTGTTGCATGATACATCTCATGGATGGAGTAGCGACATTGAAGAGTGGCCATACAAAGCATCAAGATGATGAGTACATAGTGATCAGTGAGTTCCACTCTTGAGTACATAGTGATTGTTGTTTCCTTCTCCATGGTGATGGCGTTTTAGAGTCGACGACGACTCTTTTCAAGAGAGGGCGCGCGGGGGGGGGGGGGGGGGGGGGGGGGGGTATGGTGCAAAGCACCCTAGGGTCATCTCATGGCCTTGGCTGCATTGCCAAGGGACACGCACATCACATGTATTAAGGTGAATTCTATCTACCATTAGGTTTGAACGAATGACAAACATTCAGTGTAGGACATGCACAAGTGCCCACACCATCCGCGAGGGAAGCTTGGAAAAGGAGGATCTTCAAGTAAGGAGAAGGCACTCAAAGGGGAAGTGAGGATCATCATCAACAAGCTAAGGTTGCTGAAACCTACCAAGTTGGACAGTCCAACCCAGGGTCCGACCCTATGTCCGATTGACCAAGTGCTCTCTGGATAGCGTCGGAATGTCCGATAGGATTATCCGACATGACCTCTAACATGTCGCATTTTGTGTTCCTTGTGGTTTGCTTCCAGCTTTTACGTATCTTGGACTTCATATTGCTTGAATCGTGCCAATAATTCCCTACCGAGCTCCACCAAGTGCACTCATTTTACACTGTCAATTGACAGATCACTTGAAAGAGGCAACTCTTGCCCGAGTGTCACTATGGATTGCGAAGGCACATTGCATCCAGTCTACGCCTAAAAGAACTACTTTGATGACAAGGTGGACCACTTCGACGCCAAGTTGAATGCAGAAATGGAGTTCATCGAAAACATGCTCAACAACTGCAAGTCTTCTTCCTCTTCAAGATCATCTTCACGACGACGCTCAAGTGCACATACTTTCAGCTACCATCTTCTTCAAGTTCACATCGGCCTCGATTCCATCGCCACCATGAAGCTCAAGAGCAACGACAAGTGAAGAGCATGCTCATGCACTCCCAAGTCCATCATGAAGAACGGTGCCGACAAGAAGACCGTCACCTCCAAGACGAAGAGCGTGCCGCGCATCGACAAGAGGAAGCTACGGCGGCTACATCAAGTCAACCAACCACAAGGGTGACCATTCCATCTGTGAAGGCACCTTAAAATCACCTATGATGGCCATAGAACTAGATTTTAGCAAAGCCTTTGACTCTATTGGCCCTCTTTCCTCCCAATTCTTCGCACTAGGGGATTGCATGGATTGAAACCCTACTGAATTCAAGCAACATTGCAATCATACTAAATGGCTCTCCGAGACCTTGGATCCGATGCAGAAATGGTCTTAGACAGGCAGACCACCTCTCCCCCTTCCTATTTACCATTGTGGCTAGACGTGCTACAATGCTTGATCATGCAAGCATGTGATATGCGGGTGACACGCTGATCATTGCCAAGGCTGACACAAATGCTGCCTCCAACTTACAAAAAATCGTCAATGACTTTGTTGCCGTCACCGGGCACAATATAAACTTCTCCAAAAACACCCTCATTCCCATCAATGTAGACAACGGCATTTAGACTACTATGGCAGCCATTTTGGCTATTGATATTGCTTCCTTTCCCCAAAGATACCTATTAGGTCTCCTGCTATCACCGCACAAATTACACCCAGCGACCTTCCAACCAGTCATTGACCGATGCGACATCTACCTTCTGGATGGCGTGTGCTGCTTCTCTCACGCGATGGCAGACTCATACTGCTCTCTGCAGTGCTTCACAACCTACCCACTTACTTAATGCTATGATTTACCCTTCCTAAGAGCGTTCTTTAGGAGCTAGACAAACATAGGAGGATTTCCTTCTGGTCTAACAATGACACCTTCTCAGGTGCTAAATGCTTGGTTGCATGGGAGTGCATATACCTAAAGTTGCAAAGTGGTCTTGGGGTCGAAAACTTAGAAGCACAAAAACAATTGCCGCATGTTGAAATTTTCATTCAAATTCCTCCAGCCCACAAACCTCATTGGGTTACTCAACACTCACCGCTATATAAGGACTCGGAGCAAATGCCTCTTTTCTTGGCAGAGTCATTTACAAGCACTTACAAAAGCTGGGTATTTCACAAGCAGTTAATGGTATAACTCCTCTACCTCCTTTTGGCTTGATATAGATGGCTACTTCCTGAGCCACTTTGTATTGCTTTCCCCGCCTTATTCACCCACAACCTACAGCAAAATGCATTCTATATCAAATTATGCTGGATGGGATCGATTTGGATTTGCTTAATCAACTAACCTTAACCGTGGGATGTTTCTCACCGCGGATCCGGACCCGCGGTCATTACTGAATGGCTCCCCTTTCTCCGCAAAAGGGCCATACGAGGTGTTTGCTTCCCAGCTCACTGATCCAAACCTTGCAAACATCTGGAACTCAAAGGTCCCAAGTAGGGTACGTGTTTTTGATGGCTATTCTACCTTGGTAGGCTCAACACCAAGTCAAACCTCCATCGCAAGACGCTGATGGATTCAGCCAGTTGCCCTCAGTGTCGGGCCGCCTTGGAGGACAGGGCTCACTTGTTCTTCACATGCCCAGCTGGTAGACATCACCTCTCCCAAACGGTTTGCCAACATCCATTTGGCCATTTATCTTCCTCCTAATCCTTTGGAAAATATGGGATGCACGCAACACAGAGTGTTTTTCAGGGGATCAATGTGGATTCACTCCATGTAATTCATAATGTAATCTCAGACGTAACTCTGGTCTCATCGGCTAAAACTGCCGAACTAAAGGGCCATGCTACTCTTTGGCGTGACTACTTCTCCTCTAAAACTACCTAACTCTGTAAAACTAAAAAAAAAAAAAATCAGATGGGGAGTCTTTCCCCCGGGTGACAGTTTTCAAAAAAAAAATCCAGCCACTAAACCAGATGAGGACTCGCAAGGCAATCGGGCATGAAGGAGTGAGTAATCCAAAAAATATCTAAACAACCCTCCTCACATCAGTTATCATAGATCAGCAACTAGATGGCCACGCCCAACGCTGGCTCTATAAACCCTAGGAACAGGGATGGGTTCCCCATGTGTCGCAGATCGGAGGGAGACATTGACGGAGAGACCGGGGCGGCAGGAAGTGCACCTCTGGCAGCGACGTAGAAGGGTGATTCGATGGCGAAGCGCGGATTCTGGTCCCGGGGGAAGTCGTCGCCAGGGAGGCCGCCGGCGAGGGGGCTGCTGCCGGCGGAGGCGGCCGCGGCGGGGCGCCATGCGAGGTGGGAGGATATGCGTCGACCTGCGACCCTGAGCATGGTTGCGGTACGCCTCGCCGCTTCGCCTCGCTCTCCGGCTGTCCGGGGGATCGGGTGGTCGGGTTTGGTGGGCGAGATCGATTCACCGAAACGACCAGAACGAACGAAGGAAGAGAAAACGAAGGAAGGAGTAAATTGCAGCAAAGCACCGCGTTCAAGGTTAGATTTGTAGAAAACACTATTTAACTTTTTTTTCCGACGAGAAAACATCAGTCTTGTGTATTCTTTTTTAAAAAAGATCGATTGATTTTGCATAATTAGTATTTTTGTAACAGATTGGGCCCGCCAATCAGGCCGACATGACATAACTTAACGTCTCACATGTAACGGCAAGGTTGGCTAACGTTATCATCTGGTTGTATGGGGTCCTCCTGTCATAGGCAAAAAAACAAAATAAAAAAAATTGTTCGTGCTCTTATCTTCAACATCCCGTCAGACGAGGGCCTGCGCTCGAGACGCCTCGCGCCGCCGTTGCCAGGCGAGCGGTCTGGAGCAGGAGGAGAGGGGTCAGCCCATCAGGTGCCCTTAGGGGCAAACCCCTCTTCCTCTCCCCTGTCTGCTCCAAGATGTAGGAGTGCCGATGCTCGCCGCCGGTAAGACCTACCATCGCCTCGATTGACATGACCATCGTCGCATTGTTGTCACCGGCCGCCGCTCGCACCGCCATGTTTCTACGCACGTAGTTGCGTCGCCACCTCGCACCACGCATCTCCCGCGCCGAGGTCGGGGTAGAGACCGCCGCTTGTCCCGCCCCAGGCCAAGGCAGAGGCCGCCTGTCGTGGTTTTGTCACGGTAGATATCCTCAAAAAATGACTTAGTCGTGAGGCCATCGCAGCTAGGTAGTAGCTCGAACGGGGTTGATTGGAATCGAGAGACACGAGTTTACCCAGGTTTAGCCCCTCAAGATGGAGGTAAAAACCTACTTAGTGCTTGATTAAGTATTGCTTGAGATCTCGATTACAAGGGTGCGACTTTGGCTAACTCGAGAGCTTGTAACTTAGTACTTTATGTCATAGGGGCTCCCCTTTATATAACAAGTGAGTCCCCTGGTTTACAATTGACTCTGGGTCATAGTACAACCCGTGTCTTAGTCTATTTCCTACTTATCTTATTCCTCGCGTACGGGAGATTCCTTCTGGCTTCCTTCTTGAGCTGGTCCTACCAGACTCCGGGCTGTGATCCAGCCTTCTCCTCAACCCGCTGTAACACCCCGCATGTAACTTGCCATATTTGTAACTCCGACTCTTGCCATTTTCGGCTATGTGCTATGTTATTCCCTCTGTGGTCGGGTTTTGTCTTTCGTTTTGTATTTTGTTCGTGTCATGCATTTCATATCATGTCATCATGTGCATTGCATTTGCATACGTGTTCGTCTCTTGCATCCGAGCATTTTCCCCGTTGTCCGTTTTGCAATCCGGCGCTCCTATCTCCTCCGGTGCATCCCTCTTGTTTTTTTTCGTGTGCGGGTGTCAAACTTTCTCCGAATGGACCGAGGCTTGTCAAGTGGCCTTATTACACCACCCGGAGACCACCGGTCAAGTTTCGTTCCATTTAAAGGTCGTTTGGTACTCCAACGGTTAATCGGGCTTCCGCAAAGTCCATTTGAGTGTCCAGCAAAAACCCCCTCAAAAACCAGCCCAAAACCCCTCCAAGTCATCTCCATGCTCTAGGTCGTTCGATCACGATCGTGTGGGCGAAAACCGCACCTCATTTGGAGTCTCCTAGCTCCCTCTACCTATAAAACTTCATCCCCTCCCGAAACGAATCTCAGTCCAAACCCTAGCTTCGTCCCTCCGCGCGCCGGACACGTCCGCCCGGCGCCGGACGAAATTCCCGCGAGTCCGCCGCTGCCACGTGTCACCGTCGCCCGCGTCGTACGCTGCGGCCCGCCCGGCCCGCAGCTGGCCCGCGCGCCCGCCGCCGCCCTCCTCCTCGCGCCCGAGGCCGCGCGCCTCCGGTCGCCGCCGTCGGCGCCGCCGTGCTCACCGGCTGGCCCCCCCCGCCCTCGCCGCACCGCCGCACCAGTGCCCGCCGCCGTCGCCGTGCCCCGTCCGCCGCCGACCGCGCCGCCCTCCACCTCTCCGGCCTCCTCCTCCTCTCCACGGCGCTGCCCCGCCGCCGTCTCCTCCTCCTCTCCTCGCCGGCGGGCAGGACCTCGACGAGTCCGGCCAGATCCGATCGACAAGGCACTGTACAGTTGACTTTTCCCGAACCCTAGATATTTCCAAGTCCTTTTGATTTCACAGCAAGTGCCCTTGTTCATTGCATCGTAACTCCTCGCATGTAGCTCCGATTCGCGGTGTAATATGTCAAATTGTTCGCCTCGTGATGCTCTTCATTTTGTTCAATTGCATCATGTTCATCAGAGGTCATCTTGATGCCCAAATCTCTGTTGGAAGAGGGCTAGTTGCTGTTATCCTCTGGTTCTTAGCAGAACTTGGGGATTTGTCATTTTTATATCATTTAATCTGTGCATCTTATGGGCATGAGCTCTACATGTGTTTTGAAGTATGCCATGCCATATTTCCAGTGGTGTAGTACATGTATTTTTTTTAATTTCTGTGGTGACTAGCACAAGCATGCAAAGTAGGCCCAGTAATGTTTCTGATTTCAGGGACTGTTTTCTCCAAGTCCTCGTGTGCTGTTATTTTGTTGCCATGTAAACTTGATGCTACAGAGAGATCCATGCATATTTCGGAGATGTTCAGTAAGGATGTTTTGTAGCTATAGCTGTAATTGATCCATTCCTGCCCTTGTTTGCAATTATGGAGTGCCATAGCATGACTCAATCTTGCTCTACTTTTGCTATAAAATATTTCTGGCAGATTCTTAACATGATATGCAATTTTGCCAAGCTTATTGTAGTTGATCCATGCATGCTTTATACTTTCTCTTGCCATGCTTAGCTTCATAAACATGCCATCTTGCTGTAAGTGTGCTTGGTTTGACATGCATTGCTCTGTAGTGAGTGCATCAAGCTCACAAAAAGGCCTTCATATTATTGTTTCTGCCATGCTCTGTTTTCTGCTAAGTCTGAAACCTGTTAACGGAACTTGCTATGTTTACATGCTTGCCATCATATCTTCTGGTCCTTTTTGGCTTATGGTCAGTAAGGTACTTTTGTCATGTGCATTTAGTAGAACACTGCCATGCCTTGTTTTGCTATGTTAAGTTCCTTTAGCATGTTGATTTCGTGCTCTGAACATTGCTACCTGATGCTGTTTTCTGCCATGTCCAGTTTTTCACTAAGTCTGTGAACCTGATATCTTTTGCACTTTTGCCATGCTTGTTTGAGCTTGATATGTTGTGATCTAGCCATAGCTCAGTGTTCATCTTTTGTCAAGAATCTCCTGTAGATTACTGCCATATGCTTTGTTGCTATGTTGGAGTGTTGTAGCATTGTTGTTTGTTGCATTTTAAGTGCTATCATGCTGTTTATCGCAAATTCGTGTCATTCTTGTTTTGCTTGCCATTTGCAAACCGTGCATCCGTTTCCGGTGATCTTTATATCGATTTCGACCGAAATCATCTCATCTTTCCAGTGGCATGCTTGGTTTTCCAAGTTACTGCCATGTTCATCATTTTCCTGCCGGAGCACGCATATGCATCGCACATCATATCTTGCATATCATACATGTTTTGCATCATGTTGCTTGTGCATTTCTCGTGGTTGATTGTGGTTCCGTTTGCTTGTGTTCTTGTCTTGGGTAGAGCCGGGAGACGAGTTCGTGAACGAGGAACCTGTCGAGTACGCTTACGAGGATCAAGCTTTCGACAACTCTGAGAACCTTGCAGGCAAGATGACCACCCCTCGAAATCACTTCTATCTTTGCTTTTGTCGTGGAATTGTCACGGCAGATGTCCTCGAGCTAGGACTTAGTCGTGGAGCCATCGCAGCTAGGAAGCTTGAAGGGGTTATGTGGGACAAGGAACACGAGGGTTTATACTGGTTCGGCCCCTTACGGTGAAGGTAAAAGCCTATGTCCAGTTGGGGTGGTATTGATTAGGGTTACGATCACCAGGGAGCTAAACTGCTATGCCCCGCTCTCGACGAGATTGTTGTTGTTCCTAAACCGCTTCCGGGTCGTCCCTTTATATAGGGAGGTTGACGCCCAGCAGCCCTTAGAGTCCCGGCCGGCTCATAAGAGTGTCCGTCTCGGACTCTTAACTATACTTGCCTTACACTACAAGTTCTTCCATAATAATGATTGTAACTACGGGCTTTAAGCCATATCCGGGTCTTAGCCCATCTCTGGCCCATCATCTTCAAGCTTGGCTCCGGGCTTCTGGCAACGACCATACGAGTAACCCGGCCCCTCCTGGCGGGTGACTCTAAGGTCTATATCCTCAACATTAGGCCCTAGATTGATTTGAGCCGGCTCATGTCAATCTTCAACTCTGCTGACAGAAAAAATCTCCGGCTTATCATTCATGTGAAGGCCGTAACCCGGCGTGACGTCATCCTCTGGACTCCGGATAATCCGCCGTGACGTAATCTTCCATTAAGCCCGTTTTTTACTCCACCAGATCCGCAACGGATCTTTGCTTTTACTGCCCATTCCGAAAATCGAGGCGTCGTGGGGGGAGATAACCACGCCGTGGTCTCCTTGAATCTCGCGCCCACTTATGACCTTGCCTTATAAATAGGCCGGCCCGACGGGCTCTTCTCACGCTCCCTTCTTCCTCCTCGCGCCGCTGCCTTTCTCACTGAGCTCGCACTCCGCCGCCGTCATCTTGCCTCCGGTCTTCGTCAACCTTGGCCGCTGCATCAACCTGACTCGGACCAGATAAACGGCGACGACTCCCGCGGCTCTCCAGCTCCGGTAAGTTTTGCTTGTCCTGTAGGATAGATCTACCGCAGGGTTCGTCCGTGTTCTTCGTGTTCATCGCCATTGCCACAAGCTTCGGTAGTTCTCGTAGCCACTGCCCTTGTTTAATCTTTAGCCTTGTATAGAACTAGTGCGGCAGTTGTTTAGGCCTTATTTCAAATGCCAGTAGATTTCTTTCCACTGTATAAATGCTTCGTTCGAGCTCAAGAACATCCCCTGTGCCCGTATTTTAGGTCTAGAAAATTTTCTTTGGACCGACCATTTTGATCCAAAAAAGTTACTGCAGTATGCGAAACCTGTTTTACCACACTTAGTAAAAACTGCAACCATTGAATCTTGGCGGCTTATAATTCCGGTTTAAAGAAACCACGCGTTGTAGAATCCTCCGGTTTAAAGAAAACCATGCTTCGTAGATTCCTCCGGCTTAACTGTGATAAGACCGTAGATCATCAACTTATTCTGAATGCCCCTGCAGCTTAAGTAACCCACTGTACCTGAGTATATATCATTAGTCCCCTTCATAAGCCGCCACCTTAGTTTGGAACTGTAGATCTCCGGCTTATAATTAACCCGGACATTTTCCTTTTTGTCATAGACCGCCAACTTTCACCATGCCTCCCAAGGCTCCCATCACTTGCAACTGGATGAGGTCCAACGTCACCAACGAGACCCTAGCCAATTTTGTTAAGTCCGGATATCTGCCTAAGAAGGAAATCATGTCCTACCGTGCCCCTGACCCGTCAGAAGAGAGACCACAGCCAAAGGACGGGGAGGTAGTGATTTTCGCAGATCATATGAGCCGGGGCTTCGCACCGCCCGGCTCAAAGTTTTTCAGGGACGTGCTCAACTTCTTCGACTTGCGGCCTCAAGATATAGGACCCAACTCCGTATCCAACATCTGCAATTTCCAAGTCTTTTGCGAAGTGTACCTTGGAGAAGAGCCTAGTCTGCTGCTCTTCAGAGAGCTGTTTTACTTAAACCGCCAGAATGAGTGCGCCAACGGGCCAAGTCTGGAGTTAGGTGGCATTTCCATCCAGCGGCGTAGGGACTGTCTTTTCCCTTACGCAGAGCCGCCGAGCCACCCCAAGGACTGGAACATGACTTGGTTCTACTGCCAAGACACGTCCCCGGCTGATGAAAGCCCGCTGCCCGGCTTTCGCCCAACACGTCTGGAGCCGACTCACCCACTGTCGGACAAGCTGACTCAAGCGGAGCGCCAGCCTCTGCTTCCTACTATCAACAAAATCAAGGCCCTCCTGGGCAACGGTCTGAACGGAATCGACCTGGTCCGGGTCTGGATCTCATGGCGGGTGATCCCATTGAGCCGCCGCCCCGGCTTAATGTGTGAGTACACCGGGCGAAAGGATGACCCTCAGAGGCACAGCCGCAATGATCTTCCAGAAGACGTTGCAGAGGAGGAGACCAAGGCTCTTTTAAACGAGAGCCTGGCAGACTGCGGAAGGACCGGGTTAGCCCCCTTCTGCAAGACCAATCCAGCCCCAGCGGTAAGCCGCTGACTTTAACTTTTTATCTTCGTCTGCATATAACCTTCATCTAAACCTGTTTTAAGAATTCCTCATTGTATTTTTCAGGCTGATGATAAGTTCTGGCGGGTCAAGTATGACCATGAGGCGGCCAAGAAAGCCAGGAAGGCGAAGAAAGCCGCCAAGAAAGCCGCCCCTCGCAAAAAAGGAAGCAGACCTACTGCTTCGGAGCTGATGCAATTAAGCGACAGCTCCGAGTCAGAGGTAACCCTTAAGCCTTTAAATTCTTGCTGTATTTGTTGTTTGTTGCTGTCCGCCTTATCAACACTTGCTCATTGACAGGATGACACCGGCGCCAGTAACCCGGTGGTTGAAGAGGTAATGTCACTTTCCTCCGACTCGGAGCCCTTGCCACAGCTGAAAGTCCGAAGGGTAACCCGGAAAGTAAGCTTTTCACATCCTTTAGCTCATCAAGACCCTCAATTTCTTTTGAAGCGACAGGTTCACGAAAGCCGGCGTCACACCCGGACCAACAAGGACACCGACCTCTCCGCCGGGTTACCCGACGCAACAAGGAAGCGCCGAACTGAGGTTATTTCCCACTTGTACCCTTTTCACCCGTTGGCGGGTGTTATCCGTCAGCCACTCAACTCTTCTGACTCCAATTACCAGGAGACCTCCCCTCTTCGGGTGACTCCATGCAGTCAAATCTGCCGGCTTTCAAGACCGCGCCCGGGTAACAACAATCATCTCATGTTGTTCTGATCTTTACTCATATGCTTTGTACTAACCTTTGATGTTCTTTTCAGTGCCCAAGCAAAGCTCACCAAGAGGGTGAAGAAAACCAAGTCGGCCGGAGTGCCGGATTTGCCTGAGCCGGCGGTGACAGTCCAAGAACCGCCAGCTGCCTCCGCCCCCGAAGCCGCCACTCCAATGGACATGGCACCTGAAGTCACTGCCCCAACTACCAAGGCAACGACCGAAGCTTCGGTTAACCCGGAGGCCTCCGGCTCAGCTCCACCAGCAGACGAACCGGACGTGGTAATTACCCGGACGGAGTATGTTGAGCCGGGGAGGCCGACCGTATTGGCCAAGTGCTCCTCCAAGGGGGAGTTACTGCAGCCCCACCAGGCGAATCTGGACCTCTCCAACTACAGCAACCTGAGCATTGGAGAGCTCGTCTCTGGCTACATCAGCCAAGTACACAAGAGCCGGGACGCTGAGGTCGCCATGGTAAACCAGATCCAGCAAAAATCTGAGGTATCCTTCTGCACCTTCTTACTTACTGCATAGTTACCTTTGCCATGCTAGCCCCCAAGTCGACGACTTATGATTTGAATATGTTGTAGACTTAGGTTCCGGCTTACTCAATTGAGCCGGCAGTATGTAGATAGATACGTTCAATATGCATTAGCCCCCAAGTGCCAAGTGTCTTTGCTTGGAAAGTGCTTGGGACTTATATAGTAACTGCTCATGTCATAACCCGGAAATTTATACAGGCTGTGGGCAAGAAGCTAGAGGCGGACCTTGCGGATCTCAAGAGCCGGCTGAAGATGCAGGAGATGGAGACCCGGAAGGCAAACGCCAAGTTTGTGTCCAGCATCGCCACTCAAGAGAAGTTGAAGACCGAGTTTGATGCTGAGCGAAAAGCCTGGGCCGAAGAGAAGGCCGCACTGGTGACCCGGGCGGAACAGGCGGAGAAGGCTCTCTCTGAGAAGACCGCCGAGCTCTCCGGCCTAAAGCGCCAGGTTTCCCAAATGGTGGCCGCCATCTTCGGTAAGTCGCCTCACCGGCTTTCATCCATGTTAAAATGTTTACATCTCATGATTCATCCTTGTCGCCGGCTTATCTGATTCTGTTAAACAGGCCCCAGAAGTGCCAACCTCAACCAGAGCGTGGTCACCAAGCTAAAGGCCGTGTACACCCTGGTGGAGCAGCTCTACACCGGGTCATAGCGCGCCTTAGCTGTGGTGGCCCTATCCAACGAGGTGCCGACTCATCTGGCCGAAGTCCTGCGCCGGCTCGCCGTTCTGCCTCAGCGGATCCAAGAGCTGCGACGGGCCTCCGCGAGAGCCGGAGCGATCGCCGCGCTGAGCCGGGCCAAGGCATTCCTGCCGGAGTTAGACCCGGCAGACATCGCCCTTGGCTATCCAAGCCTGAAGGAAGACGGCTTAGCTTTCGATCAGAAGGACTTCGCGGCGTGTGTGAAGGCTGTACGCCCGGTGGCTACCCTCATCGGGAACGACACAGATCTGACTAAGTACCAGCCGGGTTACGACGTGGAGAATCAGAGGATTCCAACCCCTCGCTATGAAGCCCTCAACCTGATCCCGCCGGCTCGTCAGCACACCTTCGCCCCGGAGATTGACCCGGCCGGGTTAATTGACGAAGAAGCCCAATTCGAAGCTCTCAGCCGCATCAACTGGAAGTCATCAACCTTCGAGGTCTTGGGATCAGCCGGAGGAGAAGATAGGAATGAGCCGGGGACTTCAACTCAGCGGGCATCATAATTTGGCTGGCGGTTTATCAAACAATGTGCCACCCTTTAGACTTGAAGAGTTTTTGTAATAGAGTAGGTGCAACAGTTCATCTCTGCCGTGCCATCGTGCACGTATTGAATGCGAAAGTCCTTTGAAATTGTCTCTTTGATGTTTCTCAACCTTAAAGATATGCCTTTAAGTATCCTGCATAGAAAGGCAGATCACAAGTCTCGAGGCGGCTTACCGCCCTGAGAGTCAGTTGTTTTGGATAGATAACCCGGAATATGAATCAAAAAGACCGGCCCTCAGTTATATCCTTAACACAACCGTAACAACACACTTAGCGGCCTGTAAGCATACTTCCGGTTTAGATAACCCGGGTAACAAGTTTGGTATCTTGACTCCGATTTACCTGTCTTAATGACACCCATGGTGTTCAACAAACACTGTAAATCAAAGTTGAGCCGGCAAAACGAGACCCGGCCGTGCACACCTTAATATAATCAAAGTAAACTTGTGATAAAGCAGTGGAACTTAGGGGCTTCCGGTTCGAATACGACCAGAGACCCGGCCCAAAGGGGTTTAAGCTAAGCTTCGGATACGATCATATAGCCCCCAGTGGGTGTGGTGTGACGCCCCCGATTTGACCGTACACTAATCATGCACGCAAATGTGTACGACCAAGATCAGGGACTCACGGGAAGATATCACAACACAACTCTAAAACATAAATAAGTCATACAAGCATCATAATACAAGCCAGGGGCCTCGAGGGCTCGAATACAAGTGCTCGATCACAGACGAGTCAGCGGAAGCAACAATATCTGAGTACAGACATAAGTTAAACAAGTTTGCCTTAAGAAGGCTAGCACAAACTGGGATACAGATCGAACGAGGCGCAGGCCTCCTGCCTGGGATCCTCCTAACTACTCCTGATCGTCGTCAGCGGGCTGCACGTAGTAGTAGGCACCTCCAGTGTCGTAGGTGTCGTCGTCGACGGTGGCGTCTGGCTCCTGGACTCCAACATCTGGTTGCGACAACCAGATAGAAAGGAAAGGGGGAAAAGAGGGAGAGAAGCAACCGTGAGTACTCATCCAAAGTACTCGCAAGCAAGGAGCTACACTACATATGCATGGGTATATGTGTAAAGGGGCATATCAGTGGACTGAACTGCAGAATGCCAGAATAAAAGGGGGATAGCTAGTCCTGTCGAAGACTACGCTTCTGGCCATCTCCATCTTGCAGCATGTAGAAGAGAGTAGATTGAAGTCCTCCAAGTAGCATCGCATAGCATAATCCTACCCGGCGATCCCCTCCTCGTCGCCCTGTTAGAGAGCGATCACCGGGTTGTATCTGGCACTTGGAAGGGTGTATTTTATTCAGTATCCAGTTCTAGTTGTCATAAGGTCAAGGTACAACTCCGGGTCGTCCTTTTACCGAGGGACACGGCTATTCGAATAGATAAACTTCCCTGCAGGGGTGCACCACATAACCCAACACGCTCGATCCCATTTGGCCGGACACACTTTTCTGGGTCATGCCCGGCCTCGTAAGATCAACGCGTCGCAGCCCCACCTAAGCACAACAGAGAGGTCAGCACGCCGGTCTAACCCTATGCGCGCAGGGGTCTGGGCCCATCGCCCTATGCACACCTGCACGTTGCGTACGCGGCCGGAAGCAGACCTAGCCTAGTGGCGTTCCAGTCCAATCCGGCGCGCGCCACTCAGTCGCTGACGTCACGAAGGCTTCGGCTGATACCACGACGCCGGGATACCCATAACTACTCCCGCGTAGATGGTTAGTGCGTATAGACCAAATGGCCAGACTCAGATCAAATACCAAGATCTCGTTAAGCGTGTTAAGTAACCGCGAACGCCGACCAGGGCCAGGCCCACCTCTCACCTAGGCGGTCTCAACCTGCCCTGTCGCTCCGCCACAAAGGTCGACTTGCGGGTACTCCTACGAGCCGAACCGACTTTAGTCATCACATGTGTCATGTATATAGTATATAAGTATATACCCGTGATCACCGCCCAGGTGATCACGGCCCGATAGTATAGCACAGCAGACGGACAAGAATGTAGGGCCACTGATGGAAAACTAGCATCCTATACTAAGCATGTAGGATTGCAGGTAAAGGTAACAACAGTAGTAGCAAGGATAGGCTATGCATCAGGATAGGATATCGGAAAGCAGTAACATGCTACACTACTCTAATGCAAGCAGTATAGAGAAGAATAGGCGATATCTGGTGATCAAGGGGGGGGCTTGCCTGGTTGCTCTGGCAAGTAGGAGGGGTCGTCGACTCCGTAGTCGAACTGGGCAGCAGCAGTGTCGGTCTCGTAGTCTACCGGAGAGAAGAGGGGGAAGAAACAGTAAATACAATGCAAACATAAGCATGACGATGCGTGACATGACAATGAGCGGTGCTAGGTGTGTCCTAACGCGACAGTAGGTGGTACCGGCGAAGGGGGGAACATCCGGGAAGTATTCCCGATGTTTCGCGTTTTCGGACAAACGGACCGGAGGGGGAAAGTTGCTAGTTCGATAGGTTAGGGAGGTGTGGTGGACGAACGGACTGCGCATTCGGATTCGTCTCGTCGTTCTGAGCAACTTTCATGTTGAAAATATTTTAATCCGAGTTACGGATTAAAAGATATGATTTTCTAAAGATTTTATTAATTTCTGGAATTTAATTAATTATTTAATTTAATTCGAAATTTGGATTTATGACATCAGCATGATGTCATGCTGACATCAGCAGTCAACAGGGGTTGACTAAGTCAAACTGACATGTGGGTCCAGTGAGACCCACCTGTCATTCTCTGTTTAGGTTAATTAGGGTTTAGCTAAATAATTACTGTTTAATTAAATTAATTATCTAATTAGATTAATTTAAACATGATTAATTAACTTAATTAATTTAGTTAATTAATTAATTAATTAAAATTATTTTTATTTTTTATTTATTTATTTATTAATTTTTATTAATTAATTTATTATTATTATTATTAATTTATTTTATTTATTATTTTTATTTATTATTTTTATTAATTAATTTATTCTTCTTATTATTATTAATTTATTTTATTTATTATTTATTATTATTTTTCTTTTCGTTCTGTGGGCTGGGCCCCATATGTCATAGGGCCACGGGGTTCGGGCCTGGGGGCAGTGGCTCAGGGGGGCGAGGCCCACCTGGCAGTGGCCCAGGGGGCACTGCGGGTTACGGGCACGGGGTGTGGGCGTGGGCGCTGGCGGCCATGGCCGGAGCGGGGCGAGGCCGCGGTGGTGCGGGGCCAGCCGCCGGAGGTGGTGCAGAGGGGCGAGGCCACCGTGGCGACGGGGCGGAGATCGGCGGAGGGGAGGCAAACGACGGCGATGGCCGTGCGGGCGCGCGTCTGTGCGGTCGGGCGTGGGGGGAAGAAGCAGCGAGGGGGGCGCGGTCGAGGCCATGGGCCTGCACGCGACGGCGAGGTTAGTGCGACGACGAGGGGGGCAGGCGGGGCGTGGCCTACGCGGGCGCGCGGTCGGGGCGCGTGCGGGCGATGGCCGTGCGGGCGTGCGGTCGGGGCGTGACCAGGGCGAGCCCCGGCGCGGCCAACGGGCGCGAGGGCCACGGCGATCGCGGGGCGAGGGAGAGAGGAGGACGAGGCCGTGGCCTCACCGTGGGTGTAGGGACGGGGCAGCGGGGCTCGTGGAGGGGGTCGGGGACGACGCGACGCAGGGGAGGAGGGGAAGCAGGCCGGCGGGGGGTGCTCCGGCGACGGCGAGCTCCGGGCGGCGGCGGAGAGGTCCAGTGGCGGCGGGGTCGAGCGCCTCCTCCTCGATCCCGATCGGGGGAGGCAGAGGAGATATTTCGGGGGGGAGTGGGGGTGGCTGTCGGTGGAGAGTGGGGGGTGAGGGGATAAGGTGAGAGGGGGGCGCGGGGTGGGCCGGCCCATTCGGGCGGCTGGGGGTTGGCCCAGTTGGGCCAGGTCCAGGGGGGGCTTTTGTTTTTTTTTGTTTTTTTGTTCTGTTTTCTTTTCTTTTTTGTAATTTCTTTTCTTTTATTTATTTGCTTTTCTGTTTTATTTCAATTTAAACTATTTAGGCATTTTATAAAAATGTGTTTACCACACCATATTTACTTAGGCAAAATATGGCATCTCCCGAACATTTTTATTTTAATATTTGAAAACTTTTGTTATTGACATTAATTTGAATTTAAATTTTGAAACGGTTTCGAATCATCGCGAGGTTAACAACAGTAACCGTGGTGACGTGGCACCATTAGCGTGGGATTACTGTAGCTTAATTATCCGGGCGTTACAAATCTCCTCCACTACAAGAAATCTCGTCCCGAGATTTAGGAGGTAGAAGGAAACAGTGCGGGGTATTCATCACGCAGGCGATCCTCGCGTTCCCAAGTGGCCTCATCTTCAGAATGGTGCGACCACTGGACTTTGAGAAACTTGATCGCCTTCTGACGTGTGCGGCGTTCAGCTTGGTCGAGAATGCGGACCGGATGCTCCTTATAGGAGAGGTCTTGCTGCAATTCGAGCACTTCATGATCCACAGCTCGGATTGGGTCCTTGAAGCAACGGCGGAGCTGTGACACATGGAACACATCGTGAACCTGAGAAAGGTTCGGCGGTAGCTCCAGTTGGTATGCCACTTTTCCACGCCTTTCGAGAATAGTGAATGGGCCAATATAGCGAGGAGCTAGTTTGCCCTTGATCCCGAAGCGGTGAGCACCCTTCATAGGTGTGACTCGAAGATAAGCCTTTTCGCCAGGTTGATAGACCATGTCTTTATGATGACGGTCATACTGACTCTTCTGACGTGACTGAGCAGTCTTGAGATTCTCACGGATAATGCGGACTTGTTCTTCGGCATCTTGGATAATATCCGGACCGAAGAGTGGACGTTCCCCAGTTTCTGACCAGTTCAGAGGGGTTCGGCACTTTCGTCCATATAACACTTCGAAGGGGGCCATCTTCAGACTAGCTTGATAGCTATTATTATAAGAGAACTCAGCATACGGGAGAGATTCCTCCCATTTCTTGCCGAAGGAAATAACACAAGCTCGAAGCATGTCTTCGAGAACTTGGTTGACGCGTTCAACTTGCCCTTGCGATTGAGGATGAAACGCAGTACTGAATGACAGATGAGTTCCCATAGCTTCTTGGAAACTTGCCCAGAATCTTGAAGTGAATAAGCTGCCACGGTCTGAACTGATAACCAATGGAATACCGTGGAGTGAAACAATCCTGGACATATAGAGCGTTGCCAACTGGCTAGCAGTGATCGTTTCTTTGACCGCCAGGAAATGTGCAACTTTGGAAAGCCGGTCAATGACGACAAGAATAGCATCATTACCTTTCTGTGATTTGGGAAATCCAGTGACGAAGTCCATCTCAACATGGTCCCATTTCCATTCAGGAATAGAGATAGGTTGCAGAGTTCCAGCAGGCCTTTGATGTTCTGCTTTGATACGACGGCAAACGTCACACTCAGCAACATAACGAGCAATGTCTTGCTTCATATTAGACCACCAGAATCTCTGACGGATGTCTTGGTACATCTTTGTACTACCAGGATGGATACATAGAGGCGTATCATGAGCTTCTTTCATAACTTCCTGTGTCATATCCAGGTTTTTCTCTGCACATGGCACCACTAGGCGGCCCTTGAAGTATAGGGTGCCATCTTCAGCAATGGTGAAGAATGAGGGCTTTCCTTCTGCGAGGTAGCGCTTAATCTTGTGGGCTTCAGAGTCATACTTCTGTAGCCTTTTGATGCTATCCACGAGATCTGGTTTAGCAACTAGGGTATTGAGGGAACCCTGGGTAACAACGTGGAGGTTCACCTTGCCAAACTCCTTAGGAGGGGGAGCGAGTGCACCCGGAGGAACAATATGGAGGTTCAGCTTCCTGAATTCTTCAACAAGCGAGGGCTGAACTTTGTGAACCTGGAGGTGGTTGCAGTAAGACTTGCGGCTCAAGGCATCAGCCATTACATTAGCCTTGCCTGGCGTATAGGAAATACCCAAGTCAAAGTCTGCAACAAGCTCCATCCATCTCTGCTGACGGAGGTTCAGATCTGGCTGAGTAAACAGATACTTCAGACTTTGGTGGTCAGTGAAGATCTCGCAACGATTACCGAGAAGGTAATGTCGCCACTGCTTCAGCGCATGAATGACAGCAGCAAGTTCGAGGTCGTGAACTGGGTAGTTCTCTTCGTGAGGGCGCAATTGCCGAGAGGCATAAGCAATCACTTTGCGGTCTTGCATTAGGACACAGCCTAATCCTTGACGGGAAGCGTCGCAGTAAATGACGAAGTCCTTCTTAGTATCAGGTGGAGCTAGAACTGGGGCAGAAGTCAACTTGTCTTTGAGTGCCTGGAAACTTTCCTGACATTTGTCTGTCCATTGGAACTTGACGCCCTTATGCAACAGGTTAGTCAGAGGCCTGGCGATCTTGGAGAAGTTCTCGACGAATCGACGGCAATAGCTGGCGAGACCGAGAAAACTTCTGACTTGCTTAACGTTCTTGGGAGGAGTCCAATCAAGAATAGCCTGAACTCGCTCGGGGTTGACGGCAATACCATCCTTAGAGATGACATGCCCAAGATAGGTTACTTCCGGTAGCCAGAATTCACATTTGGAGAACTTGGCATATAGTTGATGCTCTCGTAGCTTTTCCAGCACAAGTCGAAGATGTTCAGCATGTTCTTCTTCGTTCTTGGAAAATACCAGGATATCATCCAGATAAACCACGACGAACTTGTCGAGGTAATCCATGAATATATAGTTCATCAGACGAGAGAAGGTGGCTGGAGCATTGGTTAAACCGAAAGACATGACGGTGTACTCGTATGAACCATAGCGAGTCACGAAGGCGGTCTTTGGGATATCCTCTTCGCGAACACGGATCTGGTGGTAGCCCAACCTCAAGTCGAGCTTAGAGAACACTGACGAACCCGCCAGTTGATCATACAGATCATTGATCCGAGGAAGAGGGTATTTATTCTGAATGGTAGCTTGGTTTATAGGACGGTAGTCTTGAACTAACCGGTTTGTCCCATCCTTCTTCTTGACAAAGAGAGAAGGTGCTCCCCAAGGAGAGCAACTTGGGCGAATGAATCCTTTGCGAAGAGATTTGTCGATTTCCTCCTTAAGCTCAAGGAGTTCATGCGGCGGCATTTTGTAGGGTCGCTTGGCTATAGGAGTGGTGCCTGGTTTCAAGTCGATGATGAATTCGACAGCTCTAGCAGGGGGAATCCCTGGAAGTTCTTCAGGGAAGACGTCGAGGAATTCACGCACGACGGGAATGTTTTCAATGCCCTCGAGTGGTGCAGCGTTCAATGCATTCAATGCATAGAGCCTTGCCTCGGCATTTTGCACCAGATGAGCTTGGTAAGCAACTATTTCATCTGAAGGGTGTAGCAGATGGACGGTTTTAGTGGCGCAAACTATAGAAGCAGTATGCGCTTTCAACCAATCCATACCCAAAATGAGGTCGATGTTAGACGACTTCAGGATAATGGGAGAGGCATAGAATTCCAGCCCTTCGATTTCCACGGGGACATCGATGCCAACCAAGGAGGTTTGACACTGTCCCACGGGGGTTTTGACCAGTACCGAGGTGTTCATCTCCTCACATTTAACGTCGTGCTTGTATGCAAAATCTTCTGACATGAATGAATGCGATGCACCTGTATCAAATAAAACGGATGCTGGTACTGAATTTACGAGGAGTGTACCCATCACAGTAGCAGGCTGGTCTTGAGCTTCGTTGAGATCAACGTGGTTGGCATGAGCACGACCATAAGACTTAGCATTGTTGTTGCGGGGCTGATTGTTACCACGGCCAGTTGCTGGAAGGGCCAGTTGATTCTGGTTCTGGTTGCATTCTCTAGCACGGTGTCCTGGTTGACCACACCTGAAGCACAAGCCATTATTCGGAGTGGGAACAGGAGCTTGGGATGGTGGAGCTGGAAGTCTTGACTGCCTAGATGGTGGTGGAGGCAGACGAGGTGCAGCATAGGTCTGCCTTGGGGCAGATGCATTTGGACGGTACATGCTGTTCGGGATCCATATCTTACGCTTCTGTGAGGGCGAGCCCGAAGATGAGCCCGTGTCACGGTTGCGCCTGTGAGAGCTCTGGTATTCCTGCAGACCAGTTTCGACATTGATGGCCTTGTTCACCAAGGTGGCGAAATCAGCAAAGTCATGCACTAGAAGTGCGAGCTTGATGTCAGCTTGAAGGCCATCACGGAACTTCTCCTGTCTGCGTGCATCAGTTGCAATGTCCTCTTCAGCATAGCGAGACAAGTCCAGAAACTCCCGCTGATAAGCTTCAACAGTTTTGTTGCCTTGGGTGAGGTTGCGGAACTCACGCTTCTTCCGGTCCATGACTCCTTGAGGAATGAAGCGGGCACGGAAAGCAGCTTGGAAGTCTGGCCAGGTGATGATTGTTCCAGCTGGCAGAGTACGCCTGTGGCTGTCCCACCATTGAGCTGCGGGTCCCTTCAAGAAGAAGGAAGCAAAGGTGACATAGCTGGCAGGGGCTACATCAGCAGACTCCATCTCATAGGTGATGTCACGGAGCCAGTCATCAGCATCCAGAGGCTGAGTTGAGCTGCGGTAGATGGTTGGGTTGAGGCGTATGAAATCTTGAAGAGTCACTTGGGCTGGCTGCTGGTTCATATTGGGGCGAGGAAACTGAGCCATCATATTTTCCATGAATTGGCGGTTCAGTTCAAACTGTTGGATCATACCAGCCATGTACTCAGGTGGTGGTGGGGCATCGCCACCACGACCACGACCACCTGGTCTAACCATCCTGCTAATATATAACAGGGGTAGTTCAGCATTGAGAAATTTGCAAAGACAAGAATCATTCATGATGAAACATGCATAATGAAAGGAGCACGATAGCTACTACATAGTAGTCGGCATAACTTACAAAAGGGGGTCATGCATATAGTTCAGTACATAGACTAAAACATCATAGGCGGCACACAGGCTCGCGGCGAATGCATCTAACACTGCAAGCAAGCCTACATCAGTCCCAAGAGGTACTGTGGAGGTAATCGTAGCCCGACAGCTGGTAGTGAGGCAACGGATAGCCCTCCACGTCAGCAGACTGGGGGCCGCGGATACTCAGGTGTAGAGCCCGACGCTCAGGTGGCAGAAGAGGACCAAGTGCGGGAGAGTAGCCTCCCACCTCTGGCCAACCGACACCGTGGGGCATCACGGTCCTGGCTGGGTAGATCGCAGTACGCGGTACTTGTCCAGATCGGACAAAGGGGTGCAGCAGCGTCAGAGCACGTTAAAGGTGCTGACGGGTGGTGTACATCTCGTGGCGAAGAGCTCGGTTAGCTCGATCCAGCCCATCAGCATGCAGAACCAGGTTCTGATGGTAGAAGGGCTCTCGGGTGACAGTGGAGTAGGCAGCAGTATAGTATCCCTCCGCACCAACATCAGATGCGATAGCAATGTGCCTGAAAGGGGAGGTGTCCAACTCCCGATACTCTCCACGAAGACGTGTCAGAGCAGCATAGGCAGCATCGTGGACAGCCATATCGATGGTCACACCAACACCATGTGCGGTGTGCAGCACAGTAGTGGAGTCATACTCCCGAGAGTAGAGGTGGACGATGGCACGGTACTGCTCCTGGTTAAAGTCCTGGTACTCCTCGTAGACGGTGTACTCAGGGTGCCAGCGATAACCCAGATAGGTCATCATCTCAGCTAGCACAGCAGGTGATCCCGAGGCACCAATGGCCGTCGTGTGGCGCACGACCTGCCTCGTGGGTTCCATCTGAAAGCAAAGACGTTTCAAAGGAGTCAAATGACAGTGTGTGAATTGTTCAAAATACTATTCTAAGAAACAACTATGGCTTATCCAACTTTGGGGTGAATGCGGTCACGGGATCCTAGTGTTAGAGTTAGTAAATTCGTTTAACCCGAGTAGAAGAGAGTTCAGAGTCCCAGAGTAAAGGTCGAGGAGTAAAAGATCCTAGTACCACCCAATGGCGACGTGGGCCCGTAAGACACACAGCCATGTTAGTAAAAGTTTTGTAATGTCTAGACTCGACTTCGGCCAAGGAGTGTGGAAAGGGGGATTCCTACAGGCAGTCGGCTCTGATACCAACTTGTGACGCCCCCGATTTGACCGTACACTAATCATGCACGCAAATGTGTACGACCAAGATCAGGGACTCACGGGAAGATATCACAACACAACTCTAAAACATAAATAAGTCATACAAGCATCATAATACAAGCCAGGGGCCTCGAGGGCTCGAATACAAGTGCTCGATCACAGACGAGTCAGCGGAAGCAACAATATCTGAGTACAGACATAAGTTAAACAAGTTTGCCTTAAGAAGGCTAGCACAAACTGGGATACAGATCGAACGAGGCGCAGGCCTCCTGCCTGGGATCCTCCTAACTACTCCTGGTCGTCGTCAGCGGGCTGCACGTAGTAGTAGGCACCTCCAGTGTCGTAGGTGTCGTCGTCGACGGTGGCGTCTGGCTCCTGGACTCCAACATCTGGTTGCGACAACCAGATAGAAAGGAAAGGGGGAAAAGAGGGAGAGAAGCAACCGTGAGTACTCATCCAAAGTACTCGCAAGCAAGGAGCTACACTACATATGCATGGGTATATGTGTAAAGGGGCATATCAGTGGACTGAACTGCAGAATGCCAGAATAAAAGGGGGATAGCTAGTCCTGTCGAAGACTACGCTTCTGGCCATCTCCATCTTGCAGCATGTAGAAGAGAGTAGATTGAAGTCCTCCAAGTAGCATCGCATAGCATAATCCTACCCGGCGATCCCCTCCTCGTCGCCCTGTTAGAGAGCGATCACCGGGTTGTATCTGGCACTTGGAAGGGTGTATTTTATTCAGTATCCAGTTCTAGTTGTCATAAGGTCAAGGTACAACTCCGGGTCGTCCTTTTACCGAGGGACACGGCTATTCGAATAGATAAACTTCCCTGCAGGGGTGCACCACATAACCCAACACGCTCGATCCCATTTGGCCGGACACACTTTTCTGGGTCATGCCCGGCCTCGTAAGATCAACGCGTCGCAGCCCCACCTAAGCACAACAGAGAGGTCAGCACGCCGGTCTAACCCTATGCGCGCAGGGGTCTGGGCCCATCGCCCTATGCACACCTGCACGTTGCGTACGCGGCCGGAAGCAGACCTAGCCTAGTGGCGTTCCAGTCCAATCCGGCGCGCGCCACTCAGTCGCTGACGTCTAGAAGGCTTCGGCTGATACCACGACGCCGGGATACCCATAACTAGTCCCGCGTAGATGGTTAGTGCGTATAGACCAAATGGCCAGACTCAGATCAAATACCAAGATCTCGTTAAGCGTGTTAAGTAACCGCGAACGCCGACCAGGGCCAGGCCCACCTCTCACCTAGGCGGTCTCAACCTGCCCTGTCGCTCCGCCACAAAGATCCACTTGCGGGTACTCCTACGAGCCGACCCGACTTTAGTCATCACATGTGTCATGTATAAAGTATATAAGTATATACCCGTGATCACCGCCCAGGTGATCACGGCCCGATAGTATAGCACAGCAGACGGACAAGAATGTAGGGCCACTGATGGAAAACTAGCATCCTATACTAAGCATGTAGGATTGCAGGTAAAGGTAACAACAGTAGTAGCAAGGATAGGCTATGCATCAGGATAGGATATCGGAAAGCAGTAACATGCTACACTACTCTAATGCAAGCAGTATAGAGAAGAATAGGCGATATCTGGTGATCAAGGGGGGGGCTTGCCTGGTTGCTCTGGCAAGTAGGAGGGGTCGTCAACTCCGTAGTCGAACTGGGCAGCAGCAGTGTCGGTCTCGTAGTCTACCGGAGAGAAGAGGGGGAAGAAACAGTAAATACAATGCAAACATAAGCATGACGATGCGTGACATGACAATGAGCGGTGCTAGGTGTGTCCTAACGCGACAGTAGGTGGTACCGGCGAAGGGGGGGAACATCCGGGAAGTATTCTCGATGTTTCGCGTTTTCGGACAGACGGACCGGAGGGGGAAAGTTGCTAGTTCGATAGGTTAGGGAGGTGTGGTGGACGAACGGACTGCGTATTCGGATTCGTCTCGTCGTTCTGAGCAACTTTCATGTTGAAAATATTTTAATCCGAGTTACGGATTAAAAGATATGATTTTCTAAAGATTTTATTAATTTCTGGAATTTAATTAATTATTTAATTTAATTCGAAAATTTGGATTTATGACATCAGCATGATGTCATGCTGACATCAGCAGTCAACAGGGGTTGACTAAGTCAAACTGACATGTGGGTCCAGTGGGACCCACCTGTCATTCTCTGTTTAGGTTAATTAGGGTTTAGCTAAATAATTACTGTTTAATTAAATTAATTATCTAATTAGATTAATTTAAACAGGATTAATTAACTTAATTAATTTAGTTAATTAATTAATTAATTTATTTTTTTATTTATTTTCTTATTTTATTATTTTATTTAATTTTATTATTTTATTAATTATTTATTTTATTATTATTATTATTTTATTTTATTTTATTTATTATTTATTATTTATATTTTTCTTTTCGTTCTGTGGGCTGGGCCCATATGTCATAGGGCCACGGGGTTCGGGCCCAGGGGGCAGTGGCTCAGGGGGGGGGGCGAGGCCCACCTGGCAGTGGCCCAGAGGGGCGAGGCCCACTGGCAGTGGCCCAGGGGGCACTGCGGGTTACGGGCGCGGGGTGTGGGCGTGGGCGCTGGCGGCCACGGCGGGGCACGGCGCCGGCCATGGCCGGAGCGGGGCGAGGCCGCGGTGGTGCGGGGCCAGCCGCCGGAGGTGGTCCAGAGGGGCGAGGCCACCGTGGCGACGGGGCGGAGATCGGCGGAGGGGAGGCAAACGACGGCGATGGCCGTGCGGCGCGCGTCTGTGCGGTCGGGCGTGGGGGGAAGAAGCAGCGAGGGGGGGCGGTCGAGGCCATGGGCCTGCACGCGACGGCGAGGTTAGCGCGACGACGAGGGGAGGGCAGGCGGGGCGTGGCCGACGCGGGCGCGCGGTCGGGGCGCGCGCGGGCGATGGCCGTGCGGGCGCGCGGGCGTGCGGTCGGGGCGTGACCAGGGCGAGCCCCGGCGCGGCCAACGGGCGCGAGGGCCACGGCGAGCGCGGGGGCGAGGGAGAGAGGAGGACGAGGCCGTGGCCTCACCGTGGGTGTAGGGACGGGGCAGCGGGGCTCGTGGAGGGGGTCGGGGACGACGCGACGCAGGGGAGGAGGGGAAGCAGGCCGGGGGGTGATCCGGCGACGGCGAGCTCCGGGCGGCGGCGGAGAGGTCCAGTGGCGGCGGGGTCGAGCGCCTCCTCCTCGATCCCGATCGGGGGAGGCAGAGGAGATATTTCGGGGGGGAGTGGGGGTGGCTGTCGGTGGAGAGTGGGGGCGCGGGGTGGGCCGGCCCATTCAGGCGGCTGGGGTTTGGCCCAGTTGGGCCAGATCCAGTGGGGGGGGCTTTTGTTTTTTTGTTTTTTTTGTTCTGTTTTCTTTTCTTTTTTGTAATTTCTTTTCTTTTATTTATTTGCTTTTCTGTTTTATTTCAATTTAAACTATTTAGGCATTTTATAAAAATGTGTTTACCACACCATATTTACTTAGGCAAAATATGGCATCTCCCGAACATTTTTATTTTAATATTTGAAAACTTTTGTTATTGACATTAATTTGAATTTAAATTTTGAAACGGTTTCGAATCATCGCGAGGTTAACAACAGTAACCGTGGTGACGTGGCACCATTAGCGTGGGATTACTGTAGCTTTATTATCCGGGCGTTACATGTGGCGATGCCAATCAAGAGGGTACCGACAGCTATGTTCTCTTTGGTTCGAATACGACCCATGTTTGAACAGGAAGCCCCAAGTGATTTTAAGAATTGTTTAGCGACGCTGATTCGAATACGATCCACGTCGGTTGTCAGAGGGGTGAAACTATGATTCAAATATGACCAAAGATAACCTCCCAATGAGCTCGGCACTTTTGCCAATCAAATGGGTATCGACAGCTATGTTCTCTTTGGTTCGAATACGACCCATGTTTGAACAAGAAGCCCCCAAGTGACCTTAGCTTTTATGGCTAGATTCGAATACGACCATAAGCCGGATCCTCCTTTAAGTCATCACATAATCTTGTAATAAAAACAATACGTGCATATTTGGAGGAGAAAAAAGGACAGAGGTCCTGCTTTATTGCTTATCATAATATATACATGGCTGAGAGAAATATATACACCACGAGAGCCGGTGGCTCAGGTGTAGTAAGGCCGAAGCTGAGCTATGTTCCACGGCCGACGGGTCTCCTCCTCCGACTTACGTGAATCTTTGTGCTCCCGAATGTCAATGAGGTAATATGACCCGTTGTGCAAGTTCTTGCTGACCACAAAGGGCCCTTCCCAAGGTGGGGATAGTTTGTGTGCGTCTGTTTGATCCTGGATGAGTCGGAGCACAAGGTCGCCTTCCTGGAAGACCCGGGATTTGACCCGGCGGCTATGATAACGGCGCAGGTCTTGTTGGTAAATCGCCGAACGGGCTGCTGCCACATCACGCTGCTCGTCCAACAAGTCAAGAGCATCTTGGCGCGCCTGTTCATTATCCATCTCAACATAAGCCGCTACGCGAGGTGAGTCGTGACGGATGTCACTGGGGAGGACTGCTTCTGCCCCGTAAACCATGAAGAAAGGCGTGAAGCCTGTAGACCTGTTAGGAGTAGTGTTGATGCTCCATAACACGGAGGGCAACTCCTCCACCCAACAACCCGGCGTCCGTTGCAAAGGGACCAAAAGCCGGGGCTTGATGCCCTTCAGAATCTCCTGATTAGCTCTCTCAGCTTGACCATTGGATTGAGGATGAGCCACAGAGGAAACATCAAGTCGGATATGCTCTCGTTGACAAAACTCTTCCATGGCGCCCTTGGAGAGATTGGTGCCATTGTCAGTTATAATGCTGTGCGGAAAGCCAAAGCGGAAAATCACCTTTTTCATAAATTGAACCGCCGTGGCTGCATCGCACTTGCTAACTGGCTCAGCTTCCACCCACTTTGTGAATTTGTCCACTGGCACCAAGAGGTGGGTCTTCTTATCCTTGGACCTTTTAAAAGGCCCAACCATATCAAGCCCCCAGACCGCAAAGGGCCAAGTGATTGGGATCATCCTCAACTCCTGAGCCGGCACGTGAGCCCGTCGTGAGAACCTTTGGCAACCATCACATTTACTGACCAAGTCCTCTGCATCAGCATGAGCCGTCAACCAATAAAAACCATGACGGAAAGCCTTGGCCACAAGGGATTTTGAGCCGGCATGATGGCCACAATCCCCTTCATGGATCTCACGCAAGATCTCTTGACCTTCCTCGGGGGAGACACAACGCTGAAATGCCCCTGTAACACTGCGATGATGCAACTCGCCATCGATAACGATCATTGACTTAGCCCGCCGGGTTATTTGCCTGGCCAAAGTTTCATCCTCAGGCAACTCTCCCCGGGTTATGTAAGCCAGATATGGCATTGTCCAATCTGGTATGACATGAAGAGCCGCCACCAGTCGTGCCTCCGGGTCAGGGATAGCCAAGTCTTCCTCTGTAGGCAACTTAACTGAAGGGTTATACAGGACGTCCAGGAAAATGTTAGGCGGCACCGGCTTTCGCTGAGAGCCTAGCCGGCTTAGAGCATCAGCCGCCTCGTTCTTCCTGCGATCAATGTGCTCCACTTGGTAGCCTTGAAAGTGCCCAGCAATGGCATCAACCTCGCGGCGATAAGCCGCCATGAGAGGATCCTTAGAATCCCACTTGCCTGATACTTGTTGAGCCACCAAGTCTGAGTCACCAAAGCACCTTACCCGGCTCAAGCTCATCTCCTTAGCTATCCGAAGACCGTGGAGCAAGGCCTCGTACTCAGCCGCATTGTTAGTGCAAGGGAACATCAACTGTAGCACATAATTGAACTTGTCACCCTTAGGGGAAGCCAATACAACGCCAGCCCCCGAGCCCTCCAACTGCCTGGACCCGTCAAAGTGAATGGTCCAATATGTGTTATCCGGCTTTTATCAGATCCAATTTTAACTGTGCCACCTCCGCATCATGCTGAGCTTGATCCGCCGGGTCAACCGTGGCAGTTAACAGGGCCGTCATCTTGTCCGTGAGATCCATTAGCACCTGAGCCGGAGAAGGCGCCGGGTTTCCCGCTCCAGCAGCGGGGTTCTGAACAGGCTGCGCACCAGCCATAAAAACTCCAACCTGACTTGGTGGCTCAAAAAGGTCCGGAATGCTGTCACCATCGGAACAACCCATGAGCCTGCCATCTTGAAGTTGGTACAACGAGTTTGACTCGTCGGTGGCCGACTCGCCGTCAGAGCCGGCGGCCGTCTCATCACCAGATTGATCGGAGAGTCCTCCATGGATGCACCCTACAAAAGCATGCCTTAAGGCAGGCCGGGCCCGAGCGGGTCGTGCATGCTGAGCCATCTCGATGAGATCGGCGCAGAGATCCGGCTCAGGGCCCGGCTCCCCAATCTTGCCAATGAAAACATGAATTCCGCCGAAGGGGACCCGGTACCCGTACTCAATTGAGCCGGCGTCGGGCCCCCAGTTTGCATCGTCGATGTAGAGCCTGCCGCGACGACTCTTGGTCATCCGGCCCACAGCGTAGCCCTTGAGCCCTTCGAAGCTGCCCTTTAAGAACTCAAATCCACTGTGCGCTGGCCCCACGGTGGGCGCCAACTGTCGTGGAATTGTCACGGCAGATGTCCTCGAGCTAGGACTTAGTCGTGGAGCCATCGCAGCTAGGAAGCTTGAAGGGGTTATGTGGGACAAGGAACACGAGGGTTTATACTGGTTCGGCCCCTTACGGTGAAGGTAAAAGCCTATGTCCAGTTGGGGTGGTATTGATTAGGGTTACGATCACCAGGGAGCTAAACTGCTATGCCCGACTCTCGACGAGATTGTTGTTGTTCCTAAACCGCTGCCGGGTCGTCCCTTTATATATGGAGGTTGACGCCCAGCAACCCTTAGAGTCCCGGCCGGCTCATAAGAGTGTCCGGCTCGGACTCTCAACTATACTTGCCTTACACTACAAGTTCTTCCATAATAATGATTGTAACTACGGGCTTTAAACCATACCCGGGTCTTAGCCCATCTCTGGCCCATCATCTTCAAGCTTGGCTCCGGGCTTCTGGCAACGACCATACGAGTAACCCGGCCCCTCCTGGCGGGTGACTCTAAGGTCTATATCCTCAACAGCTTTGCTAGTTGTTCGCTATATTGCCATGCTGCGCTACCTATCACTTGCTATATCATGTCTCCCATTTTGCCATGTCAGCCTCTAACCATCCTTTCCTAGCAAACCGTTGTTTGGCTAAGTTACCGCTTTTGCTCAGCCCCTCTTATAGCGTTGCTAGTTGCAGGTGAAGTTGAAGTTTGTTCCATGTTGGAACATGGATATGTTGGGATATCACAATATCTCTTATTTAATTAATGCATCTATATATATTTGGTAAAGGGTGGAAGACTCGGCCTTATGCCTGGTGTTTTGTTCCACTCTTGCCGCCCTAGTTACTGATATACCAGGATTATGTTCCTTGAGTTTGCGTTCCTTACGCGTCGGGTGATTTATGGGACCCCCTTGACAGTTCGCCTTGAATAAAACTCCTCCAGCAAGGCCCAACTTTGGTTTTACCATTTGCCGCCTAAGCCTTTTTCCCCCGGGTTTTCGAGAGCCCGAGGGTCATCTTATTTAAACCCCCGGGCCAGTGTTCCTCTGAGTGCTGGTCCCAACTAGAGCCACTTGCAGCGCCACCTTGGGGAAACTCGAGGATTGGTTTTAGCTGTACGTAGTGTTCATCCGGTGTGCCCTGAGAACGAGATATGTGCAGCTCCTATCGGGATTTGTCGGCACATTCGGGCGGCTTTGCTGGTCTTGTTTTACCATTGTCGAAATGTCTTGTAAACCGGGATTCCGAGACTGATCGGGTCTTTCCGGGAGAAGGTTTATCCTTCGTTGACCGTGAGAGCTTATGATGGGCTAAGTTGGGACACCCCTGCAGGGTATTATCTTTCGAAAGCCGTGCCCGCGGTTATGAGGCAGATGGGAATTTGTTAATGTCCGGTTGTAGAGAACTTGTCACTTGACCCAATTAAAATATATCAACTGCGTGTGTAGCCGTGATGGTCTCTTCTTGGCGGAGTCCGGGAGGTGAACACGGCCTGAGTTATGTATGACGTAAGTAGGTGTTCAGGACCACTTCTTGGTCATTGTTAGTTGACGACCGCTCCGTTGCTTCTCTTCTCGCTCTCTTTGCGTATGTTAGCCACCATATATGCTTTGCCGCTGCAGCTCCACCTCATTACACCATTCTTCCCTATAAGCTTAAATAGTCTTGATCTCGCGGGTGTGAGATTGCTGAGTCCTCGTGACTCACAGATTCTACCAAAACAGTTGCAGGTGCCGACGATGCCAGTGCAGATGATGGGGTCGATCTCAAGTGGGAGTTCGACGAGGAACGTGGTCGTTACTATGTGTCTTTTCCTGATGATCAGTAGTGGAGCCCAGTTGGGACGATCGGGGATCTAGCATTTGGGGTTATCTTATTTTCATCTGGATTTTGACCGTAGTCGGTCTATATGTTTGTATTTTGGATGATGTATGAATAATATTTATGTATTGTGTGAAGTGGCGATTGTAAGCCAACTCTTTATCCCATTCTTGTTCATTACATGGGATTGTGTGAAGATGACCCTTCTTGCGACAAAACCACTATGCGGTTATGCCTCTAAGTCGTGCCTCGACACGTGGGAGATATAGCCGCATCGTGGGCGTTACAAGTTGGTAATCAGAGCCATCCCCGACTTAGGAGCCCCCTGCTTGATCGAATCGCTGGCGTTGTTGAGTCTAGAACAAAAATGTTTTGAGTCTTAGGATTATATATATCGGAGAGTAGGATTCTTTTTACTCCTCAGTCCCTTCGTCGCTCTGGTGAGGTCTCCTGACGTAGAAGTTTTGACTATTCTCTCCTCAAATTTCACTAAAAAAATTTAGGATCACGCGGGTATCTTGGAATCGTTCCGATGGTTTTGTGACGAGAACATTGTTCTTGGTGCCTCCTGACATTAAGGGGTTGTGGCAATGTCCCGGGGAGTTGAGCTCCGAGGTGTTGTCGTCACAATTTTATCGTTGCAGTTCTGGAATACCTGAGTTTCGCCGACATCGAAATCTCTTTTATGCAGTTGTTGGTGAGATCACCTCGACGCCACCCAGTACTGGGGCGGGAGTTCGGGAGTATTGCCATAACTTGTATAACGGATGCTTTTCGAAGGTTGAGGTAAACGATTTCCGAAGGTTTCTTTGTTATGTGTTGACGGATGGATACAGCTGGATCTAGGGATTGCTAGTTTGGGTGATATATATTTTGTGTCCCCTGTATCCCCAACACCAGATTGCATAACCAGAAAGTTTCGGGAGTTTATAAGTGGGAATTCCAGTAGCCTTAGGATATCTTTCCGACAGACGCATGAGATGAGATTGGGGTTCGACGTCTAGTGGTCCGCCTGTACACGGTTGATTTTACAGTGGTCTCGTAGTGTCTTAAAGAGTCCATGGCTATGCCGACTCGGGGACGCTTCGTATGTCATGTGCACAGCCTTGTACATGATGGTGCTGTACGATTGAGCCCGTGTGGGCCCCACCATGAAAACTTCGGACGAAATATCTATCATATGTTTGTTCTGGCTTATTTTGCAAGCCAATACTTTGTTTTGTTTTGTATTGTGGTATTCGAGTTCCTTCGAAGTCATATGTTGATTCCATATCTTTTTCAAGTGGCTTCTCAACTTATGGAAGTGTGATGATTTACTACGGAATTCATTCGTTCATCTTCGTTCGAATGTTTATTGTGAAGACTATATGTTGCAATTTCTATCCGTTGATTCTACTTATCTATTTGTCTATCAAGATGCTAACGGATGTCACCCTATTTAGGATGGCTCCGCCAACGCGTTAGAATCCGGATCGCAATGAAGGGAGTCAAGCGAACCCTCCGCCACCACCTCCACCTCCGGAGGCATGGCAAGCAATCATGGCAGCCACCAACGCCAATGCTCAGATGATTCTGCAACTCTTGCAAGAACGTACTCAAGGTCAAGGCAACAATCAGTTTCACTTTGCTACCCTCAACCAGTTTCTCGCAAATCAGCCCAAGTCTTTCAGCTACTGTGCCGAGGCCACGGATGCCGATGATTGGCTCGTGGACATCAACAAGCATTTTGAATGTAGCAATGTCAGGCCTGAGGACTATGTCAAGTTCGCTTCTTTCCAGCTCAAGGACCAAGCTGCTGATTGGTATCAACAATACAAAGATTCTAGAGGAGGTCGTGTTCACTTGGACTGACTTCTGTCGGGACTTCAAAGCGCACCACATTCCACAAAGTGTTGTTGAGAGCAAGCGTGAGGAGTTCCGCAATCTCAAGCAAGGCAACATGTCTGTGTATCAATACAACATCCAGTTTCAGAAACTTGCTCGCTTCGCTAAACAAGACGTTCCTGATGAAAAGAGCATGATCTATCACTTCAGAGGTGGCCTTAAAGAGGATCTGCAGTTAGCTCTCGTTCTCATTGAGCCTACTCAGTTTGATCAATTCTATAATATGGCACTGAAGCAAGAGGCTGCTCAGCTCAAGTGTGAGGCTTCTAAGAAGAGAGTCAGAGACGCAGTTCAGTCTTCTTCTTCCTCACTTGTGACAGCTAAGCAACAGAAGTTCTGGTTGCCTCCTCCTCCTCCGTTTCGTCAGCCTTACCAGCAGAAGAACAAAGGTGGCCATGGTTCTTCCAACTCTTCCAACTCTGGCTATCAGAACAAGTCTCAGAATCAAGCTCCAAAGTCCAATGCTCCTTATCACCGTCCACTCTCAGAGGTGACTTGCAACAAATGTCAGCAGAAAGGTCACTATGCTAACAAGTGCTTCAACCAAAGGCGTCTGCCTCCTCCTCCTCCTGTCAGATCTTCCAGCAATGCAGTGGTCAAGCATAATCCAAAGTCTGCAAAGGTGAACATGATGAATGCAGCTCAAGCGGAGGAATCTACTGATGTGATAATGGGTAATCTTCCTGTTAATGATATTCCTGCAAAAGTTCTTTTTGATACTGGTGCATCTCTTTCTTTCATTTCAAGACCTTTTGTTGCCAAGCATGATTTTGTGACGGAAAAGATCCCTATCCCGTTGATGGTTGTGTCTCCGGGCAAGCAAATGACATCTAATAATTGTGTCCCGGATGTTTCCATCAAGATGGGCGACTATAAATTTCTGTCTAAACCAGTTGTTCTTGGTGACTCGGATATTGATCTTATTCTCGGGATGGACTGGCTTTCTAAGCACAAGGCTCAACTTGATTGTGCTGCCAGGGAAATTCAATTGACACACTCTTCTGAGGATGTGATTATTTATGCCGCTCGTGATGAAACCATTCGGTTTTTCTCTCTCAATGAGAAGGGCGAATTGAATGCCATCTCTCAAATTCCAGTCGTTTGTGAGTATCAAGATGTCTTTCCAGAAGAGCTTCCGGGTATGCCTCCTCATCGGCCAGTTGAGTTCGTTATCGAACTAGAGCCTGGCACTGAACCCGTTTGCAAGCGTCCATACAAGCTTGGACCCAACGAGCTGAAGGAATTGAAGAAACAGCTCGATGAACAAGAGCGTCTGGGTTTGATCAGACCGAGTTCTTCTCCATGGGGTTGTGGTGTTCTTTTTGTCAAGAAGAAGGATGGCACGGACCGACTTTGTGTCGACTACCGTCCATTGAACAAGAAGACAATCAAGAACAAGTATCCACTTCCCAACATCAATGAGCTATTTGAGCAACTCAAAGGTGCTAAAGTATTCTCGAAGCTTGACCTTCGTATGGGTTATCATCAGATTCGCATTCGTGAAGAAGATATTCCCAAGACAGCATTCAGAACAAGCTTTGGTTCTTATGAATATACTGTCGTGTCTTTCGGCCTTGTCAATGCTCCTCCAGTATTCTCTCGGATGATGAATTTCATCTTCAACCCCTATACCAATGAATTCGTTCTGGTGTATCTCGATGATATCTTGGTCTTCTCCAAGAATAAGCAGGATCATGCCAAACATTTGCGATTGGTGCTCGACAAGCTCAGAGAGTATCAATTCTATGCGAAGTTCTCCAAATGTGAGTTTTGGCTCGATGAAGTTCTTTTCCTTGGTCACATCATCTCTGCCAAGGGCATCGCTGTTAACCCCGAGAAGGTGTCCGCAATTGTGAATTGGGAACCTCCTCAGAATGTCAAGCAGCTCCGCAGTTTTCTTGGTCTTGCAAGCTATTGCCGAAGATTCGTTGAGAATTTCTCCAAGATTGCAAAGCCTCTTTCCAACCTCCTCCAGAAGCATGTGAAGTATGTCTGGTCTCCTGAGTGTGATGTTGCTTTCAACACTCTCAAAGAGAAACTAGTCACAGCTCCTGTCTTGACTCCTCCTGATGAATCCAAGCCGTTTGAAGTTTTCTGTGATGCTTCTCTCCAAGGTCTCGGTGCTGTGTTAATGCAAGAGAAGAAAGTTGTGGCCTATACCTCTCGTCAGTTGAAGCCCAACGAGAAGAACTACCCCACTCACGATCTTGAGTTGGCGGCAGTTGTCCATGCATTAATAACGTGGAGACATCTCTTGTTGGGAAGACAAGTGGACATTTTCACCGATCACAAGAGTCTCAAGTACATCTTCACTCAGCCCAACCTCAACCTCAGGCAGACTCGATGGGTCGAAATGATTCAAGAGTACAATCCGAGTATTGAATATACTCCAGGCAAGGCCAATGTCATTGCAGATGCTTTAAGCAGGAAGGCTTATTGCAACAGCTTAATTCTCAAGCCTTTCCAACCGGATCTTTGTGAAGCTTTCCGCAAGCTGAATCTCCAAGTTGTTCCTCAAGGCTTTCTTGCCAACCTCATAGTCTCTCCTACTTTGGAAGATCAAATTCGTGAGGCACAACTCCTTGATGCCATGGTGAAGAAGGTGAAACGTGGTATCGACAAGGGTCTTTCCAAATACAAGTGCTATCGCATTGATGACAGAGACACTTTATTCTTCGAGGACCGGATTGTGGTTCCTAAAGGTGATCTAAGGAAAGTCATAATGAACGAGGCGCACAATTCTCTCCTTTCCATTCATCCTGGAAGTACGAAGATGTATCATGACCTCAAGCAGTCGTATTGGTGGACTCGAATGAAGCGAGAAATTGCTCAATTCGTGAATGAATGTGATGTCTGTCGAAGAGTGAAAGCAGAACACCAACGACCAGCTGGTCTCCTCCAACCTCTTGCTATCCCAGAATGGAAGTTTGATCATATCGAAATGGACTTCGTGACTGGTTTTCCAAAGTCCAAGCGCGGAAATGATGCTATCTTCGTTGTCATTGACAAGCTTTCTAAAGTGGCTCATTTCCTTCCAATCAAAGAATCCATCACAGCAGCTCAGCTGGCAGAGCTTTACACCTCCAGAATTGTCTCCTTGCACGGCATTCCACAATTGATTTCTTCAGATCGTGGAAGCATCTTCACCTCTAAGTTCTGGGACTCCTTCCAGAAGGCCATGGGCACTAACATTCGCTTCAGCACAGCTTTCCATCCTCAAACTAGTGGCCAAGTCGAGCGAGTCAATCAAATTCTTGAAGATATGCTCAGGGCTTGTGTCATTTCCTTTGGCATGAAATGGGAAGATTGTCTTCCATATGCTGAATTCTCCTACAACAACAGCTTCCAAGCGAGTTCGGGCAAGGCCCCATTCGAGATTCTCTATGGCAGAAAGTGCCGTACTCCTCTCAATTGGTCAGAGACTGGTGAACGCCAACTTCTTGGCAATGACTTAATCACTGAAGCTGAAGAAATGTGTAAAGTCATCCGTGATAATCTCAAAGCCGCGCAATCGCGCCAGAAGAGTTACTATGATAGTAAGCACCGTGATTTGGCTTTCGAGATCGGAGACCATGTCTACCTCCGCGTCTCTCCAATGAAAGGCACTCGTCGCTTCGGTATCAAAGGGAAGCTTGCCCCTAGATACGTGGGTCCTTTCAAGATCATTGGCAAAAGAGGCGACCTCGCCTATCAACTTGAGCTTCCTTCCAACTTCGCGAACGTGCACGATGTGTTCCACGTGTCACAGCTCCGCAAGTGCTTCAAGACGCCTGAGCGCACTATCAACTTCGAAGAGATTGACCTCCAAGAAGATTTGTCTTATCATGAGCACCCCGTTGCTATTCTTGAAGAAACTGAGCGCAAGACTCGCAACAAGTCAATCAAATTCCTGAAAGTGAAGTGGTCGCACCATTCTGACCGGGAAGCCACCTGGGAACGCGAGGACCATCTCCGTTCCGAATATCCGAAGTTCTTTCAGTCCTAGATCTCGGGATGAGATCCTCTCGTAGTGGTGGAGTGTTGTAACACCCCGCATGTAACTTGCCATATTTGTAACTCCGACTCCTGCCATTTTCGGCTATGTGCTATGTTATTCCCTCCGTGGTCGGGTTTTGTCTTTCGTTTTGTATTTTGTTCATGTCATGCATTTCATATCATGTCATCATGTGCATTGCATTTGCATACGTGTTCGTCTCTTGCATCCGAGCATTTTCCCCGTTGTCCATTTTGCAATCCGGCGCTCCTATCTCCTCCGGTGCACCCCTCTTGTTTTCTTTCGTGTGCGGGTGTCAAACTTTCTCGGAATGGACCGAGGCTTGTCAAGTGGCCTTATTACACCACCCGGAGACCACCGGTCAAGTTTCGTTCCATTTGGAGGTCGTTTGGTACTCCAACGGTTAACCGGGCTTCCGCAAAGTCCATTTGAGTGTCCAGCAAAAAACCCCTCAAAAACCAGCCCAAAACCCCTCCAAGTCATCTCCATGCTCTAGGTCGTTCGATCACGATCGTGTGGGCAAAAACCGCACCTCATTTGGAGTCTCCTAGCTCCCTCTACCTATAAAACTCCATCCCCTCCCGAAACGAATCTCAGTCCAAACCCTAGCTTCATCCCTCCGCGCGCCGGACACGTCCGCCCAGCGCCGGATGAAATTCCCGCGAGTCCGCCGCCGCCACGTGTCGCCGTCGACCGCGTCGTACGCCGCGGCCCGCCCGGCCCGCAGCTGGCCCGCGCGGCCCGCGCGCCCGCCGCCGCCCTCCTCCTCGCGCCCGAGGCCGCGCGCCTCCGGTCGCCGCCACCGGCGCCGCCGCGCTCTCCGCCGCCGTGCTCGCCGGCCGGCCCCGCTGCCCTCACCGCACCGCCGCACCAGTGCCCGCCGCCGTCGCCGTGCCCCCGTCCGCCACCGACCGCGCCGCCCTCCACCTCTCCGGCCTCCTCCTCCTCTCCACGGCGCTGCCCCGCCGCCGTCTCCTCCTCCTCTCCTCGCCGGCGGGCAGGACCTCGACGAGTCCGGCCAGATCCGATCGACAAGGCACTGTACAGTTGACTTTTCCCGAACCCTAGATATTTCCAAGTCCTTTTGATTTCACAGCAAGTTCCCCTGTTCATTGCATCATAACTCCTCGCATGTAGCTCCGATTCGCGGTGTAATATGTCAAATTGTTCGTCTCGTGATGCTCTTCATTTTGTTCAATTGCATCATGTTCATTAGAGTTCATCTTGATGCCCAAATCTCTGTTGGAAGAGGGCTAGTTGCTGTTATCCTCTGGTTCTTAGCAAAGCTTGGGGACTTGTCATTTTTGTATCATTTAATCTGTGCATCTTATGGGCATGAGCTCTACATGTGTTTTGAATTATGCCATGCCATCTTTCCAGTGGTGTAGTACATGTATTTTCGTAATCTCTGTGGTGACTAGCACAAGCATGCAAAGTAGGCCCCGTAATGTTTCTGATTTCAGGGACTTCTCTCAAGTCCTCGTCTGCTGTTATTTTGTTGCCATGTAAACTTGATGCTACAGAGAGATCCATGCATATTTTGGAGATGTTCAGTAAGGATGTTTTGTAGCTATAGCTGTAATTGATCCATTCCTGCCCTTGTTTGCAATTATGGAGTGCCATAGCATGACTCAATCTTGCTCTACTTTTGCTATAAAATATTTCTGGCAGATTCTTAACATGATATGCAATTTTGCCAAGCTTATTGTAGTTGATCCATGCATGCTTTGTACTTGCTCTTGCCATGGTTAGCTTCATAAACATGCCATCTTGCTGTAGGTGTTCTTGGTTTGACATGCATTGCTCTGTAGTGAGTGCATCAAGCTCACAAAGAGGCCTTCATATTATTGTTTCTGCCATGCTCTGTTTTCTGCTAAGTCTGAAACCTGTTAACTTAACTTGCTATGTTTACATACTTGCCATCATATCTTCTGGTCCTTTTTGTCTTATGTTCAGTAAGGTACTTTTGTCATGTGCATTTAGTAGAACACTGCCATGCCTTGTTTTGCTATGTTAAGTTCCTGTAGCATGTTGATTTCGTGCTCTGAACATTGCTACCTGATGCTGTTTTCTGCCATGTCCAGTTTTTCACCAAGTCTGTGAACCTGATATCTTTTGCACTTTTGCCATGCTTGTTTAAGCTTGATATGTTGTGATCTAGCCGTAGCTCATTGTTCATCTTTTGTCAAGAATCTCCTGTAGATTACTGTCATATGCTTTGTTGCTATGTTGGAGTGCTGTAGTATTGTTGTTTGTTGCATTTTAAGTGCTATCATGTTGTTTATCGCAAATTCGTGTCATTCTTGTTTTGCTTGCCATTTGCAAACCGTGCATCCGTTTCCGGTGATCTTTATATCGATTTCGACCGAAATCATCTCATCTTTCCAGTGGCATGCTTGGTTTGCCAAGTTACTGCCATGTTCATCATTTTCCTTCCGGAGCACGCATATGCATCGCACATCATATCTTGCATATCATACATGTTTTGCATCATGTTGCTTGTGCATTTCTCGTGGTTGATTGTGGTTCCGTTTGCTTGTGTTCTTGTCTTGGGTAGAGCCGGGATACGAGTTCGTGAACGAGGAACCTGTCGAGTACGCTTACGAGGATCAAGCTTTCGACAACTCTGAGAACCTTGCAGGCAAGATGACCACCCCTCGAAATCACTTCTATCTTTGCTTTGCTAGTTGTTCGCTCTATTGCCATGCTGCGCTACCTATCACTTGCTATATCATGTCTCCCATTTTGCCATGTCAGCCTCTAACCATCCTTTCCTAGCAAACCGTTGTTTGGCTAAGTTACCGCTTTTGCTCAGCCCCTCTTATAGCGTTGCTAGTTGCAGGTGAAGTTGAAGTTTGTTCCATGTTGGAACATGGATATGTTGGGATATCACAATATCTCTTATTTAATTAATGCATCTATATATATTTGGTAAAGGGTGGAAGGCTCGGCCTTATGCCTGGTGTTTTGTTCCACTCTTGCCGCCCTAGTTACTGATATACCGGGATTATGTTCCTTGAGTTTGCGTTCCTTACGCGGTCGGGTGATTTATGGGACCCCCTTGACAGTTCGCCTTGAATAAAACTCCTCCAGCAAGGCCCAACTTTGGTTTTACCATTTGCCGCCTAAGCCTTTTCCCCCGGGTTTTCGCGAGCCCGAGGGTCATCTTTATTTAAACCCCCGGGCCAGTGTTCCTCTGAGTGCTGGTCCAAACTAGAGCCACTTGCAGCGCCACCTTGGGGAAACTCGAGGATTGGTTTTAGCTGTAGTAGTGTTCATCCGGTGTGCCCTGAGAACGAGATATGTGCAGCTCCTATCGGGATTTGTCGGCACATTCGGGCGGCTTTGCTGGTCTTGTTTTACCATTGTCGAAATGTCTTGTAAACCGGGATTCCGAGACTGATCGGGTCTTTCCGGGAGAAGGTTTATCCTTCGTTGACCGTGAGAGCTTATGATGGGCTAAGTTGGGACACCCCTGCAGGGTATTATCTTTCGAAAGCCGTGCCCGCGGTTATGAGGCAGATGGGAATTTGTTAATGTCCGGTTGTAGAGAACTTGTCACTTGACCCAATTAAAATACATCAACTGCGTGTGTAGCCGTGATGGTCTCTTCTCGGCGGAGTCCGGGAAGTGAACACGGTCTGAGTTATGTATGACGTAAGTAGGAGTTCAGGATCACTTCTTGGTCATTGCTAGATGACGACCGTTCCGTTGCTTCTCTTCTCGCTCTCTTTGCGTATGTTAGCCACCATATATGCTTATTGCCGCTGCAGCTCCACCTCATTACACCATCCTTTCCTATAAGCTTAAATAGTCTTGATCTCGCGGGTGTGAGATTGCTGAGTCCCCGTGACTCACAGATTCTACCAAAACAGTTGCAGGTGCCGACGATGCCAGTGCAGATGATGGGGTCGATCTCAAGTGGGAGTTCGACGAGGAACGTGGTCGTTACTATGTGTCTTTTCCTGATGATCAGTAGTGGAGCCCAGTTGGGACGATCGGGGATCTAGCATTTGGGGTTATCTTATTTTCATCTGGATTTTGACCGTAGTCGGTCTATATGTTTGTATTTTGGATGATGTATGAATAATATTTATGTATTGTGTGAAGTGGCGATTGTAAGCCAACTCTTTATCCCATTCTTGTTCATTACATGGGATTGTGTGAAGATGACCCTTCTTGCGACAAAACCACTATGCGGTTATGCCTCTAAGTCGTGCCTCGACATGTGGGAGATATAGCCGCATCGTGGGCGTTACACCCGCCCCTGGGCCTTGAATCTTGTGGTCGTCACGGCCCAAACGACCGGGTCATCTTTAAGCCGCCACATGACTTTCGGGTCATATCTCTGGCCGGGTCAAACCGTGAGGTATATCCCCAACATTAGCCTCCGGTTTAATTTGGGTTTACCCATGTTAAACTTCACCCTGAGAAAACAAATAGAGCAGGAATTGGACTGGTACAGCGAGGTGCTATACACACGGTTTTTAACCCCTTTCCACGATGGCATTTGGAATCGTCGCCAAGTGAGTGTGGGCGATAGGGGGGTCCTTCCCACACGACCTAGAAACCGTCGAGGATAGGCCCTCCTGGCACACAGGCTGGGGCAAAATGAGCTCGTGTGCGATCGGGCGAGGCATCGAAACTCAATCGTTTCCGTTTGTATGTACATCCCACACGGTGAATCCCAGAAAAACATTTTTGTTCGTATATATATCACACATTGTCAATCCAAGGAATATGTTTCCGTTCTTATGTATATCCCATGCAGTCAATCTAGGGAAAACATTTCGGTTCGTATGTACATCCAACACGGTCAATCCAGGAAAAACGTTTCCATTCGTATGTACATCCCACAAAGTCAACTCAGGGAAAACGTTTCTGTTTGTATGTACATCACACACAGGTTTATGTATAGGCTCGTGTGTGATAGGTGTAACTATCACATACGCTCTGCCTTGGTTAACCGTTTGTTTTTATCAACTACATCACACACGATTTGAAAAAGAAAACTGTGTGACATTGGGCTATCCATCACATGCGCTTTTACTGCTAGAACCGTTTGCAAAGTTTCATGACACATTTAGCAGGTTTATTAGTTAACAATTAATAATTCCAGTATTACGCAAATTCACATTTTATATTGAACAGTTGTTTGCCAATTTCATATCAGGCACATAAATATATTTTAACATCACAGTACGATAGCTACCTGAGTACAGCATATAGCTAGTTCAACTTCATAAGAACAATATTATAACAATATATTCATTTCCCTAGTCGAGATCATCCAGGCTCGTCTTATCCACCTCTGCTTTCAGTTTAGTAAAAACCTGTTTTGCACTGGCCAACTGGGAAAGTGCCTCCTCCTTCGCCAACACCATCTTAGCAAAGTCTGATTTAAAATTTTGAGCTCATTCTCCAGCTTTCTCTTTTTATCCCGCATCTTCAAATATTCTTCAGCGTTGACAACACTTTCTCTAAGCCTACCTCTGTTCTCTTCCTCATACATGCTCCAGAGCTTTGCTAGGCACATCTTCAAAGACAGTGGCCACTCTTGATCAACCCACTCCAAGTAAGAACACTTCTGTTCATCCTATAATATTTAAAACTAGATCAGTAACAATTGTAGGAGAAATGGGTTTATAGCAACATAGAAAATCACCAATACTTATTTTGAAAAACTGAAGAAACAGGTTAATTATGACATATCTTCTCAAAAAGATTAGTGTGCAAATGAATTAATTGCTACTGAGACAACAATCAAACTTTGAAACATCAGAAGCTATAATTAACTACAACAATGCTACAAGTTCTTACTCATGTACTATAAATAACAAATTGAACATTTTATGAGGAAGGTAAATATAACTGCAACAGCATAGCGATAGTGTTTGGATGACAGCAAATTGATACTAACAGGTGTGTACATGCACAAATTTAGTAACATAGAACTAATAGCACTAAGGCCGTCCACTATGTATGCCAAAACCTGTGTAAAGACAACTGTTGCTACTTCTCGCACCGGTGCCCTGCACTTGCGAGCCAATGCAGCGGAAAAAAATCAGGGACCCGTACTTCGGAGCACCTAGTTGCCAGTTCCTTCATGCCATAAAGATTTAGTATTTTACTGCTTGGCTGCTCAGATGTGTGGACCAAAGTTGGCTGCATAAACTGCTGAAGCGGTGCCAAATAATTCTCTAATGGCACCGCTGATGAGATGGCAATATTTTTAGATACTAGGTACAAACTATGACACTGTCTTAGGATGCGTTTGGTTGAAGGTGTGGTATGAATGGGTTCGGACCGTGACAGTGTCTGAATCACATCTAACAAATGATTTGTAACAACGAAAGAGGGTACCTTCTCTGCACATGCCAAAAACGTCCTCCCACTATCCATAGATTCAAACGCAATTAGCTTCACGCATGGAGATTGATGGTGACAATGAGGAGACAGATCTTCAGCCACCCCGCTCCATTCGTTGCAACTGATGGTCCTAGGGAGCTACAAGAGGAAGAAATGACTCAAATCGACCGACGTGTAAAAATCCTTCATTCCAAGTGATAGCCCCAGAGAGAGAAGAGAGGCATACCCAGGTGGTGAAGGAGTCGTCGTCGGAGGAGGAACCGCTGGAGAGGTCTTTGAAGAAGACCATGGTGACCCCGGCGGTAGGATTCGAGACGACGAGAGCGAGGAAGTAAGCGAGAAAGCGGCTATAGCTTAGGAAGGAAGGGAGGAGGAAACAGGGAAAATGTGACTTGTGGTCAGGGAGAAAAGGGTTGGGGAAGGGGATAGATATTTCGGCGGTAGGCCAAAAATTTCGAAATGTGAAGGGAAACTTTGCGCGCGGTGCCGCCGGACACCATTCACTTTGAACGATTGTGTGCATCGCAAACGATTCTTTTGCTTTACGCGCATGGGGTGAGTTTGATAATTCAAATTTTGGTGGAAATTTCCCCGGGTACGTCATTGCATAATTTAACATCGCTTGCTAATTTGGGCACACAAAAGAGCGTACAACACACAAACCACACTTATTGAATCGAGCAATTTTAGTAATTAAACAGAGCCAGTTGACCTAAACATTGCTCTAACAAAAGACTAGCATTAAAAACAAAGCCTAAGTACGCATAACTCATCTCCGGTATGAGATGAGACGTCGATGACTTGTCCTGGCGACATGCCGCCGTTGGTGGACTCTGCGCCCCCCTGCTAAAGTCGACCGCGTCCTCGCCCTCATCCTCATCCTCGTCCTCGGCGTCGCCCTCAAGGTTGTAGTACTCATAGTAGTGGCTGCGCCAGATCTCGCGTTGGTACTCCATCTCCGATTCCTCGATGGACAGACTCTTCTCTACCTTGACCTCGGCCACGCGCAACTCCTACTCCAGGCGCTCCTCGATCTCCGCCGCCTCCAGCATCTCCAGCTCCTGCTAGGTGATCTCATGAGGAAGCAAGCTCCATGGCCGCCGCCGCCTTTTCGGACGTGGGTTGCATGCTGGATTCCGAGGTGGCCTGGAATATCTTGGTGTGTGTGTCCTCAATCTTGGCGTGGATGGCCTCGACCTGGGCCAGGGTGACATCAACGGCATGGACGGCAACTCGAGCACTCTCGGCGTTTGCAGCCGCCGTCTTGGCTGCTGCTGCTGCCCTGTCGGCTGCCGCAGACGCCCTCTCGGCGGATGCGGCCGCACTTAATGCGGATGCGGCCGCACTCTCGGTGCAGGCGGCGGCGCTCGGGGAGGAGGTGACCATCGTACGGGCCATCACGAAGCGTTTCCACGGCGTCATCTTTGCAAGAAGGGGGTGCGGGAATGGGGATTGGGATTCATGGATTCGGGGATTGCCGGCACTGGAGCAGACGAGCCGGTGAAGCTTAAGGAGGAAGACTTAAATAGACCCAGAAATTTTCACCGCAAACGGTTCCTACAAAAAAATTGTGTGTGATGTTGTGGATATTTTTTATTAGCTGTGAAAGACAAATTTGGAGTAAAGTGGCAATGGATGGTGTTTTAAATGTACGAGAAAATTTGTAGTACTAATACAACTGTCATGTCAAATTTTGGAAAATTTCAGGGGTCATTTGACCTTTTAAGACATTTAAATGATTTTCTAGCCATTTAATGACCGTAATTCAAATTTGAACTACATGTACATGCAACAGCTAACCATGACGGTTTAAAAAGTCATATTTTCTGTACTCGTGTGCGATTTAATTCCATGTGCAGTAAATTGGAATGAATTTTCAAACATATTGGTCTAACGTCTATGACACAATTAAGCATGGAGTGCCATGGCATTTAAATTCCAAAAAAACAGAAACAGATGAAACCTTGCTTGATGTAATGTCATGCCACAAAAATGATGTGGTAAAAAATTTGGCATGTTTGATGAAAGTTTGGACACACACCCCTCACAAACCGAAGCAACTCACTAGAAGACTCATGGTTCTGAGAGGGAACAATGCATGTTTGATGACGAACGGAAGATAGCTTCCCCTTACAACCTTCAAATTTTTTCTACATTTAACGTGCACTAATACAACTATCGTGTGAAAATTTGGAAAATTTCAGGGGTCATTTGACCTTTTAAAGACATTTAAGTGGTTTCTAGCCATTCAATGACCGTAATTCAAATTTGAACTACATCTACATGCAATGGCTAAACATTGCGGTTTGAAAAATCATATTTATGTAATTGTGTGCGATTTAATTCCATGTGCAGTAAATTAGAAGGAATTTTTAAACATATTGGTCTCACGGCATGGACACATGCATGGAGTGCCATGGCATTTTAATTCCAAAAAAGTAAGAAATGATCAAAAAAACATGAAACCTTGCTTGATGTAATGTCATGCCACCAAGATGATGTGGTAAAACAATTGGCCTGTTTCACGAAAGTTTGGACACACACCCCTCACAAACTGGAGCAACTCACTAGAAGGCTCATGGTTCCGAGAGGGAGCAATGCATGTTTGATGACGAACGGGAGATAGCTTCCTCTTACGACCTTCCATTTTTTCTACGTTTAACGTGCACTAATGCAACTATCATGTGAAAATTTGGAAAATTTCGGGGGTCATTTGACCTTTTAAAGTCATTTGAGTGATTTTCAAGCCATTTAATGACCGTAATTCAAATTTGAACTACATCTACATGCAACGTCTAACCATAACGGTTTGAAAAATCATATTTGTGTACTTGTGTGTGGGTTAATTCCATGTGCAGTAAATTAGGAGTTTTCAAACATATTGGTCTCACGGGATGGACACATGCATGGAGTGCCATGGCATTTTAATTCCAAAAAATTAAAAAATGATCAGAAAAACTTGAAACCTTGCTTGATGTAATGTCATGCCACCAAGATGATGTGGTAAAAAATGGGCCTGTTTGACAAAAGTTTGGACACACACCCCTCATAAACCGGAGCAACTCACTAGAAGGCTCGTGGTTCCGAGAGGGAACAATGCATGTTTGATGACGAACGGGAGATAGCTTCCTCTTACGGCCTTCAAATTTTTTTCTACGTTAAATGTGCACTAATACAACTGTCATGTGAAAATTTGGAAGACATTTAAGTGATTTTAAAGACATTTAAGTGATTTTCTAGCCAATTAATGACCGTAATTCAAATTTGAACTACATCTACATGCAATGACTAACCACAACAGTTTGAAAAATCATATTTGTACTTGTGTGTGAGTTAATTCCATGTGCAGTAAATTAGAAGGAATTTTCAAACATATTGGTCTGACGGCATGGACACATGCATGGAGTGCCATGGCATTTTTGAAGGAAATATGCCCTAGAGGCAATAATAAAGTTATTATTTATTTCCTTATACCATGATAAATGTTTATTATTCATGCTAGAATTGTATTAACCGGAAACATAATACATGTGTGAATACATAGACAAACAGAGTGTCACTAGTATGCCTCTACTTGACTAGCTCGTTAATCAAAGATGGTTATGTTTCCTAGCCATAGACATGAGTTGTCATTTGATTAACGGGATCACCTCATTAGGAGAATGACGTGATTGACTTGACCCATTCCATTAGCTTAGCACTCGATCGTTTAGTATGTTGATATTGCTTTCTTCATGACTTATACATGTTCCTATGACTATGAGATTATGCAACTCCCGTTTACCGGAGGAACACTTTGTGTGCTACCAAACGTCACAACGTAACTGGGTGATTATAAAGGTGCTCTACAGGTGCTTCCAAAGGTACTTGTTGGGTTGGCGTATTTCGAGATTAGGATTTGTCACTCCGATTGTCGGAGAGGTATCTCTGGGCCCACTCAGTAATGCACATCACTATAAGCCTTGCAAGCATTGTAACTAATGAGTTAGTTGCGGGATGATGTATTACGGAACGAGTAAAGAGACTTGCCAGTAACGAGATTGAACTAGGTATTGAGATACCGACGATCGAATCTCGGGCAAGTAACATACCGATGACAAAGGGAACAATGTATGTTGTTATGCGGTTTGACCGATAAAGATCTTCGTAGAATATGTGGGAGCCAATATGAGCATCCAGGTTCCGCTATTGGTTATTTACCGGAGAGGTGTCTCGGTCATGTCTACATAGTTCTCGAACCCGTAGGGTCCACACGCTTAAAGTTACGATGACAGTTATATTATGAGTTTATATGTTTTGATGTACCGAAGGTTGTTCGGAGTCCCGGATGTGATCACGGACATGACGAGGAGTCTCGAAATGGTCGAGACATAAAGATTGATATATTGGACGACTATATTCGGACACCGGAAGTGTTCCGGAGAAGTTTCGGATAAAACCGGAGTGCCGGAGGGGTTACCGGAACCCCCCGGGGAAGTATTGGGCCTTAGTGGGCCTTGAGGGGAGAGAGAGGGCAGCAGCCAGGAGGTGGCGCGCCCCCTCCCATGAGGAGTCCGAATTGGACTAGGGGAGGGGGCGCAGCCCCTCTTTCCCTCTCCCTCTCCCTCTCTTTCCTTCCCCCCTCTCTTCCTAGTTGGACTAGGAAAGGGGAGTCCTACTCCTACTAGGAGGAGGACTCCCCCCCTCTCCTTGGCGCGCCCAAAGGCAGCCGGCCTCCCCCTTGCTCCTTTATATACGGGGGCAGGGGGCACCTCTACAGACAATTGATATACGATATTTTAGCCGTGTGCGGTGCCCCCCTCCACCATATTACACCTCGATAATATCGTTGCGGAGCTTAGGCGAAGCCCTGCATCGGTAGAACATCATCATCGTCACCACGCCGTCGTGCTGACGAAACTCTCCCTCAACACTCGGCTGGATCGGAGTTCGAGGGACGTCATCGAGCTGAACGTGTGCTGAACTCGGAGGTGTCGTGCGTTCGGTACTTGATCGGTCGGATCATGAAGACGTACGACTACATCAACCGCGTTGTGATAACGCTTCCGCTTTCGGTCTACGAGGGTACGTGGACAACACTCTCCCCTCTCGTTGCTATGCATCACCATGTTCTTGCGTGTGCGTAGGAAATTTTTTGAAATTACTACGTTCCCCAACAGTTTTAATTCCAAAAAAATAAAAAATGATCAGAAAAACATGAAACCTTGCTTGATGTAATGTCATGCCACCAAGATGATGTGGTAAAAAAATTGGCCTGTTTGACGAAAGTTTGGAGACACACCCCCACAAACCGGAGCAACTCACTAGAAGGCTCGTTGTTCCGAGAGGGAACAATGCATGTTTGATGACGAACGGGAGATAGCTTCCTCTTATGACCTTCAAATTTTTTGTGTGTTTAACATGCACTAATACAACTGTCATGTGAAAATTTGGAAAATCAGGGGTCATTTGACCTTTTAAAGACATTTAAGTGATTTTCTAGCCATTTAATGACCGTAATTCAAATTTGAACTACATCTACATGCAACAGCTAACCATAACGGTTTGAAAAATCATGTTTGTGTACTTGTGTGCAAGTTAATTCCATGTGAAACATATTGGTCTCACGGCATGGACACACACTGGTACGTGTCCGTGCTATACAAACGGTTTTTAACCCCTTTTCGCGACTACATTTGGAACCGTCTCCTAGTGAGTGACGGTGATAGGGGGGTCCTTCCCACACGACCCAGAAACCATCGGGGATAGGGAGCCTTGATGCATACAGTTGTCCCTACATAACCGTTTCTGATATCTCGAATATCCCAAACGCTTCATCCTTGCTACTCGTTTGTGCTCGCATTGCCATCGTAGTCGTAGTTTTGTGGTTTTACCTAAAAACAGGCAGATTCCAGGTACGGGAGTTTTCCAGGCACGTACCCAACTGGCTCTACGTTTAGGATGCCTGGCATATCACAAACAGTTCATGATTATAAACCGTGTACGGTATGTAGACAATCACACACTTTTAGTTTTCCTGCACCGTATATGATAGTGTCTGACATCACACACGCTTTGCAAACAGCAACTGTGTGCATTGTTACACACGTTTCCTCTCCGTGAACCATGTCGGATTATGATGTATATCGCACACGCTGTGCTTTATTAACCGTGTGCGCCGTAATGACCTGCACACGGTAATTTCGCCCTAATTTAATTGCTGCTATTTAAAATTGTACCTAATTTAAACTTGAAAGTAGGCTATAGCTTTATTCATATCCATCAGGTTCAAACAACCAATGCATTATTCAATTCACAGGTACATATGTTTAAGAATTACATAAGCACCAAATAAAGAATGATGAACCAGGGCTCTATACTTGTACTATTACAGATGGTAAAGAAAGATGCGACAGACATTCTGGTTGCTGAACAAGGTGAAGCGGAATGGCCCTATTGTGCTCTCCTGGATGTAGAAGGCATGCAGGACTCTAGTCCAACCCCTTGTGATGGCCGGCCGCCAATCATGTAGTTTGAGAGGTAATCTTGAGTAAACTGCTTCAGGATCCACTGCAAAAGAAAAAAGATTCAGACATTGTCATCTAACACAACTCATTACAGGCAGTAAAAAGAAGGCTATAGGGTTCTTACTTACCATCCCGCAGTTCACTGTTGTCTTGCATAAAGTGTAAACAAATAGTTTGATTGATGTCTTTTGACCCCTTTTAAAAACAATCTTTATCAGTTTCCTCACTTGATGCTGGTTCATGAATAACTCATTGCCCCATACGCAGAAAGGGTCAAAGTGAGGATCTTTGGCAATGATATATGTACCTAAAAGCACCAAGTTAATATTAGAAGCTAAAAAACAATTGAAAAATGATGTAGTACAACACTCCCTCCATCCCATTATATAAGATTTTATTACATGTATATCTAGACATCATCAGAACACTAAGGTAACACTCTTCCTTGTTGCTATGTAGCCTGGGATTGCATATTTAGTCATTCGGTACAATGCATGTTGCTATGTAGCCTCAGATATATTAAATATGGCCCTAGTTAACCTACTGATAAATGGGTTACAGATATATTCAGTGAAATGTCCGATTCGACGATTAATCCCTTATCAGCCCCAGGCTATACGGTACCAGCTACCGATATCCTGAACAGTGAGTACATATAAGCAATGCGATGAAACTAACCTCGATGGAAAACAACACTGTTCTCAATATTGTCTTGTATGAGTACATATAAAGGCATGTTAAGCACAACAGGCTAAACATCAACCAAATATATCCATGGTAGACAACATAATCTACAAATGCTAGCTTCAGTGTGCAGGCTTAAGCACGCTAGTTAAGCAAAACAAGAAGTGGAAAGGTGTGTTAACTGCATCAGGCATAACATTTAAAAACAAGCAAATAGTCATTCAAACTGGTATTGTGCAGGTCTAAAGTACACTAGTTATTGTTAAAAAAACAGAAGGCATGTTAACTGCAATATCCTTACCAACAACCAAATATTGTAATTCATAGTGGTATTGTTGAAACTGTTATTGATGAAACTGAACTGCATGGCGAATAGTTGCATATATAGAGCATCACATTGTGAAGAACTGAAATAAACAAGTCCTAAGGCCATCTCTAGCCGATCCTTTAAAATTAAAGGACTAAAACCCTTAGTGGATATATATATGTATACTCCAGCAATTTTTGGTCTTTTCTAGTCGATCCCCTAAACTTAACGTTGTAAGCTTCAATTTGATCAAGTTCAAAGCAGGTTCAACCAAAAGTAGCATGCATTCAAACATAAACATAGATAGTTTTGCATAACCGAACATAAAACATAAATTTAAACTAAGCTAAACTACTTTCGGTCGAAGTAGAGGTCGAGCCAATCCTTCCTCGTCATGTACGGTGTACCGCGAGCCGGGCCCGGGCCGATGTCGTCGTCGTTTGACACAAGAAAAAAAATCTTATGGGCTCTCCGGGAGAAGGGACGAGAAGGGGTGTGGATTTCTCTCATGCGCCGGGGAAAAAGAAAAATGCGAGCGTGCCAGTGTACCGTAGTACACAAAGAAAAGTGATACGGGAAACAAGTATTTCATTTATCTCTTTGTATGAACAAAATTACAAGATCCCGTAAAAAATGGTTGCGCTCCATGGCCTACTAGCGCGGCCTGCCTGACTATGGCGACGTGCGGTCTCCTGGTTCCCGGGGCCTTGAAAAGCTCCCGGTTAATTACTCTCGCGGGTTGCTCCGCGAGATACCTCCGATTAAGCCATGTGGTCGTCTTCGTCGTCTTCGCTTCGCGTTCTCCATGCATGATGATGATGGTGTGAGTGTATGGTGTGGGCGGCGGCAAAGCCCGTGTCCTCGTCGGTACACGTGCCGCTCAAAACATGGCTTTGTGTTGTCCACGTTCGCCCTCGCCGTCGCGCCTCATCGGTCTTGACAGTGTTGATGTAGTCGGTGTTGAAGTTGCATGGGTCCTGCTCTGCTTGGACTTCTTGACGATGTAGCGGCTTCGTCGGGTATGCAAGGGGTTGCCTCGCGGGAGTGTTCTTATGGAGACCAGCGTCGGTGTAAAACCAACGCTCGCTCATATCGGCAATACCGGTGTGGTTAGCACCTCGTCTCGGTTGGACGCCGAGTTTACGGCGGTCCGCCAAGGAAAAGGATGCCACCTCACATGGCCATAGAAATGGGACCTGTACACCGGCGACGCTGTGGACCTATACGCCGGAAGCTGTTCACCAATGACCTGTGCGCCGTGATAGGTGTGTCTCACTTGATTGAATGCCAAGTCTATGGCAGTCCGTTTTGTCAAGGACGCCACCCGGCAAACTCGTGAAGAGATGTTGTAGAGGTTTCATTGCCTTGGGTGGGTGCTACACCGAAAGGGGACCCATACGCCGGGGACGCCATGGACCTGTACATTGAGTCCTATACGTTGAGGACCTGTCCGCCATGGTGGGTGCCTCGTCTCGGCTAAACGCCGTATTCGGTGGTTTACCGAGACAAGTAGCACGCCGAGACCTGTATGCCAAGGACCTGTTCGCGATGGTGGGTGTGCTTTCATAGGTGGGACTGGTCTCGGGCTGCATCGTCGTGAGCACCGGTTCCGCCACATCGTCTCCTCCAAGAAGCAAGGCACGAGACCTGTCCGGGGCGCCATGGACCTGTCCACCGTGATCGTAACGCCATGGACCTGTGCACCGGAGAGACCTGTTCGTCATGGACTTGTCTCGGGCTACGTCGTCGCGAGCTCCGGCTCCGCCATGTCGTCTCCTCTGGGAAGCAAGACGCGAGACCTGTTTGGGGCACCATGGACCTGTGCACCAGTGACCTGTTCGCCGAGGACCGGTGCATCGGAGTCTGTACACCGTGATTGGAACATCATGGACCTGTTCATCGAGACCTGTTCGCCATGATCTGTGCGTCATGACCTGTTCATCGAGGCCAGGTAGGCCGCCGTGGTGGAGCACCGGGGCTAGCGGTTGGGCTGCGTCATTGGCGAGCTCCGGCTGCTCCTGGGTCATCTTCAACCAAGAACACGACGCTTGAAGACGAAGAACTTGACATAGACAAAGTCTGACGGTGTCGGTGTAGATTCCTGGTCCGGTGAAATCGCCTCCGGCGACAACGGCGGGATCGGGTACGTACTCTCCGTGTATAGTGCATGCATGCTGGATGTGAGGGAGAAACAGAAGAAAGAAAAATTAGAAAATCATCTCACCATAGGGGAACGTGAGCTTCATGTTCATGTTGCTGCCGCCGGGGTTCCTTGCACTTGTACAAGCCGGCCGGATGGATGCGTGAGGTGATGTTGCGGCCGCGTGGGTTCTGGGCGTGCGTGAGTTCTCCTTTCGCGTGAGTTGTGTTCTTCTGGGTGCCAAAGTCCTTGGTATTTATAGGGAGGAGTCAAACCCTCTGGGTCGCACGTCGGCGCAAACCTTCCGATATTTGGGGTTTCCATCTTAAAACTTGCCTTTCTATGCCATCGTTCTTCTTGCCCTGCACGGCTGCAACACAAATCATAACATACCTAGCTAGCTAGCTCCAGACCGAACGTGTGATTCTTCGGGAGATCAAAACATGCCATGTCCATGTATACCTGTTTAATAACACCAAAGGAAAATAACACGTAAAACCCATACATGTATCCAAACTAGCATTTGTATTGGTTTAGATAAAAAGGCAAGTTAACCAAGTATTGTACGGGTGTTCGGGTATACGTACACCGGTAAGCTTGCCGGCCGGCCGAGATACCCGAATACGTATATACGTATCAAGTCTAAGCAAAGCTAGCCACGTACATGCAAACCTTCTTTTTCTTGAACATGCATGCATAAGGTAAGTGCATATGATAAAAAAATCTCACGTATAATACTCTTTTTGCCAATGAATAATGAGTCGCCCTCGGACATCTTCCTACAAGGCAAGTTCAGCTTCCAATTTTTATACAAGGAAGCTACATCTTCGTAGACCAAAGCTCCCGGTCGATGCTATTTCTTGACGCATCCGACCAGGGCTCTCGCACGGATCTTGCCATGTAAACATCCTATGAGCTCCTTTAAAGATGAGACCCTGGGCAGCGTCTCAAAGCACACAAATTCGTCCATTGTCGACGACACGTCCTATTGGAAGACAAACAAAAGGTACAATTTCGTTACCTATCCACAAGCCAATGCATTGCTTTACGTATGCACGTCTTGAATATATGCAAGCAAAACATGTGTTTCTTGGTCTCCTACTAATTTTGTATTTGTTGTCTTCCCCCGTGTCATCAGGATACCATGGGAAAGAGGTCTGGGTGGAGTCGAGATGCTGACGGCTCGACGAGTGGTACTAAGAAAAGCAAAGGTGACTCGACTCCTCCCCCGCCGCCGAGCAGGTCGGAAGGTAGCTCTAGCGGTGTGGAGTATACGCGCTTGACGGCTCCGTTGCCGAGTGTACCATGGTCTTCGCGACATCAACCTAGCCGCAACTCCAAAAATTCTAACAGGACGGTCCTCTCCCTTGACGCTGATGCTCCGCCACTAGGGACCCTGGAGGTAAAGAAAATAGTAATAATACTAGTAACAAATAAAACTTGTATGAATGTATTTCTTCCTTTAATCCCGTGTATATCCTGTGTGCATGCAGGACAAGCTCGAAGATGTGTTGTCGCACGTGCCTATGAGTCGCGGCGTGGAGCGACTCCTAAACGAGGTGATGGAAGGCATGGACCAAGACGATCTGGTCACCAAATCGGCACCTCCAGCTGGGTCTAGTTCGGCGGCGAAACACACATCACCATCAGCAAGTGATGCAGCTGCGAATTCTTCAACTGTGGCAGGGAACAATCTCATTGCCAAATCCACCTTCCTGGTGACAAAACCTGCTTCTCTAGCAACATCAACCGGGACCACTGAAGCAAACAAAAAAGGGTCACCAGGAGCTAACAACAACAAAGACGATGGCGTGACTGTGAATAGGCCAAGGTCGTCTGCTTTTGGTACGTGTATACTATCCCAGCCCTCTTGCATATTATTTCTATCTTTTTTTATATGCTTTCTTGACTCTCTTTTTTTAGATGTCACAAACAAGTCAACTAAATTAGAAGGCTTCTACTCCCCTGAAGCAAAGGAGCTCCAGGCAATACTTGAGAGACACCAGAACATCCTTGCCGGAGAAAGTACTCTACTGGAGAAGCTCAAAGTCCCTCTAGCTAACAACATCTCGACACCAAGCCTTGTCCTCCCACCCGGAACAGCAGCAAAGTATATCTCGATAGGACTCAAAGATGTACAAGAGGCACTAAGGGAGCAGCCGATCAATGAGGAGCTAACCATAACTAGAATAGAGTCTGTGATAAGTATGTGGAAGATCCCGTATGCAAACGAGGTCCCGCCAGACCTTGAGATTCTGATTCGCCACCTTGAAGCAGTGGTGGCTCGTCTGAAAGGGTGGTCTCACCACTTCCCACACATCGGCACCCGCGCCGGCGCAAGTGTCATCTCTGCTGGAGAAGCTCGATGCAGCTCATGCGGGGATCACTCAAGGACTTCGCCGCCTTGAGAAGGAAGGGCCCCGCCTAGAGGGACACCTTGCCAACCTTGCCTCCATCTGCAACAGACAAAAGAAGTTGGCTGAAGAACATCGAACGCTTGCCAACAAACATCAACAGCTTGCCGAGGAGTACAAGCCCTCTGCCAGAAGGAAACCGAGATGGCGGCACTAGCTGAAAAGCGCACAGGTGTCCTAGCTGACATGATGACTTCTAGCTCCCGCCATCTTGAAGCTCACGAGGATGCCATTCGGACTTCTTCGAAGGTGGCCGAGTCATATGAAAGACACCGTGCAGAGGCCACTGCCTTCCTGGCCGTCGGGGGAAAACTTCCGGAGATCGCTACAGTCCTCGCGTACAAAGCTCCTGAGTGAGGGAGCGGACTAGAGATCATGGTCTGCTCTGCAAAAGCTGCACTTAGTTCAAAAAGATTTTTTTGTATCTTAGTTAAATATAAACTGTCCTAGCTCGTCCAAAACAAAGATTGCTTAGTCCCAATGAATTTTTGTATGATCGATCAATAAAATGATGGCTTTTGTGATATATCTCTTTTTAACTTTTACTCGCCGGGTCCATCGTTGCGGCCACCACGTATAACCGAGGTATATATCTCCGTTGTACATATTGCCGCCTTTATGCATGCATGTATGTGCGTAGGCAGCCAGGCACATATGTGTACGTGTTACATTGTCAAACTTGCCTCTGTATAGTCTGCACTATGATTTCATGCATGCATGTGCATATACCAGTACGTGCGTGCATGTGCCATGCAATGGTATTTTGCCTTTGCATCAAAACTTCTCTTTGTACGTATAGCCTGCGTAAAAAATTCATCAATAAAAGGAAATTATTATTTTATGCAATAGTGTACAAAAACCCCTCGAACAAATGCCCCCTCGTCGAGTTGAGCTTGAGTGCGAAGCAAATCAAGCTTGACTCGACGGATATTTCTCCTGGATTGATTCGGTGCACCAACATGTGTGAAACCTGAAGAACCGAAGAAGAATCGACCCTCTCTGTGACGCCATGCAAGCGGTTCCAAAGGTGATAGTGTAGTAACAGTGTAAATTGGTGTAGGCATGTCCATCTACACTTGCATTCTTTTAAGGAGCTCGTTGGATCGTATAATGGGCACGATGCCAGTCAACGAAAGCAACCCTATTCCGTCTTCATTCCATGGCGAAACATCATGCCTTATCCTGAAAACAAAAAGAATTTTTTTTACCAATCTCATCACGACCGTCTAGCTGCTACGGTGCCAGCCGACTTGACTAGAGGGTTTCACAGATTCACGCTGGCCGCACTGGCGTGTTGCACTGCTCCCGTGATCTCCTTGTGTTGATGTAGGCGAGGCATTGGTAGACCGTCGATAGCTCCCCTTCGTTGAGCGAACCGTCACACCATCCATGGTGTGACAATTCTGGTGGTGCGCCGGGACGCCATCGGCCTTGCGGATAACTGAGGGGTTGACGTTGCCCCCATGCTTCATTCTTGTTTGGGACGGGGTTGCGGAGATGAATCTGCTCCACCTTCGTGAGCGTAGGCGTGGTCTTCTGGCGCCCATCGTGCGTGTCGGTGTAGACCATTGGTTGTCGGGTTGTTATCGATGTTGTCAGGGACGCATGGGTATTGCTACACCCAAACACCCAAGACGTAGTTCGATGTATAGTGGTTGTTGTCTGAATGCCATCGACGATGACGGGGAGTGTCTCTCCGTGGCTGCAAAAGATGTTGGAGGAGCACAACTAGGAACACCAAACGAAAACAGGCGACAAAGAGAGGGGGAAAAAGTTTGTGAGTTTTAAAATGTTGGCTTTCCCATTATACACCAACTATAGGCGTGATATCCGAGAAGGCTACCGAAGGACTTGTCATTGGGAACCATCGAAAGACCTTGACGATTGCAACTCAACAACTTAAATAAGCTTCGGTGTACGGGTATGAAGACGCCGTGTTTTGGGATGCTTCCGAGAGGCAACGGAAATTCATACTCTAGCCCATCATCATACTGAGGACCCCCACAGCTCAACATGCCCCTGCACACGCCCCATGAACCCAGAGACTTGGGTGTGATAAGTTCAGGGTAAATGGTTTTGGGACAACTGCTTGGGACCGCTTGATTGCTTCTTGGACTGTTGGGATTTTCTTTCTTGAATTTTCTTCTTGGACTTTCGGAATTTCATCTTGATTGCTCACGCGGATGATTGATTGGCCGCGGACTTCATGGACTTGTTTTGACATTCGGCTCGAACTTCTTGACGACTCTTCTTCCGAGATTTCTTGGGGACCCACCTTAGGAACTTGGAAGGGAACTGTTCACCTCTATGGACTAGGAAAAACCCTCTAGCATTTTATCTGGGTCTTCTGGTGGCGCACCCCAGGGTTGCCATGTGACAACACACCAAACCAACTTGCGTTGGGTCAGGTAGCCCTACATGATCTTTTCCTATGGTCTTCCCTAGGGTGCGAGCCTCTGTGAACACGAGGCATGCCAGGAAACATGAAGAGCGCGGGGTTTCAATACTCAGAAGTGCCCAAGTAATCATCTCCGCTGCCTCCGGAAGCATACACCTGGTACGTGTCGTGATTTGTGGGTGTAGGAGCCGCTCCACCTGCAAATCGACACATTGTGCCGCCCTCCAACAAGTCCTAGGGTAGCCGAAACTTCAATCAACAGCGTAGTGCAATAGGGGGAAGCCATTTTTTTTGTTGGACTTAGTCCGTAAAAATTGGGGAAAACTAGATATATCCACGAAATGCTAAGGAGAATGCATCATGGATCCGAAAGCCCACAGAAAAAGTTTCCCCAATGAAAATCCGAAATGCAACAAAAGAGGCAAAATTTTAAGAAAAATATTTTTTTACGAACCTTCCGTTGATTGGGGGCATAGGTCAGACTCCTTGGGAATCGATCAGCTGGTATGCTCCCCCATCGTAGACTTGCTCAATGACGTATGGCCCTTCCCACTTTGGCTCAAACTTGCCCTTTGTCCTGTGCGTCACGACGATGGGCCGCCTGAGCACGAGGACCAACTCGCCTTTTCAGAAGACGCGTTGCTTGATGAGCTTGTCGTAAGCTCTCACCATATTCTGGCGGTAAAGCTCCAGGTTCTGTAGGGCTTTAAGTCGCCCCTCTTCAAGGGCGTCGAGTTCCTGAAACCGCAGTTGTACCTGTTCGTCTTGGGTGATCTCATCTTGGATAGCCACCCTCAAAGAGGGTAGCTGGACCTCCAGTGGTAGGACTGCCTCACTCCCGTAAACGAGAGAAAACGGAGTCGCCTGTGTTGGGGTACGGACTGTGACGCGGTACACCCATAAGGACTCGAAGAGACGGTCATGCCAGTCTCTCCTATTCCTTGTCACCGTCTTCTTGAGTATCTTGCCAAGCGTCTTGTTGAAAGCCTCGATCGCACCATTAGCTTGAGGGTAGTAGCCGGTGGAGTAGTTCCACTTGATATTGTACTTCTCCGTGAACCTATACATCTTGTTTTGACTTGAAGGCCTTGCCGTTGTCGGAGGTGATCCGATGGGGTATCCCAAAGCGATATATGATGTTTCGCTCTAGGAAGTTGATGACGTTGTCACTCTTCACTTCTCGTAACGGGACAACTTCCGCCCACTTCTAGAAGTAGTCTGTCGCGGCGAGGATGAAGCGATGCCCCCTGGAAGATGGAGGGTCGATAGGGCCGATGACGTCGATTCCCCAGGAATCGAATGGCCAATAGGGAATGGTAGGGTGAAGAGGGACTGGCGGCCTGTGCTTGAAATCACCATGAACTTGACAATTGTGGCATGATCTAGCCACCCGAAGGCAGTCTGACATAATGCTGGGACAGTAGTATCCTGCTAGACGTATACTATGATACATCTTGGCCCCTCCTTGGTGCCCGCCACAGACTCCATGATGCATCTCCTGTAGGATATTATCGGCTTCACTTCGGTTGACGCATCGAAGTAGGACCTCCTGCCCATGCGAACGCCTATATAGGACACCTGCTTCAAAAAGGTAGAAAGGAAGTCGTTGTTGTAGTTGGCGCCTCGTGACAGGGTCGTCGGGGAGACTCCCATGCTTGAAGTAGTCGAGGAATGGTTGCAGCCACTCGCCCTCCTCTACGGCATTTGTCATGACGGTATTGACTTCGTACTCCGCCGGGATGAGCTCCAAGACAGCCGGGAGTAGCCACCTTTCTTCCACGTTCACCTGCATTGTTTTATCTTCAGGAAGCACCAACGCCGCTGCTAGTTTCGCCAAGGCATCGGCATGTGCATTCCTACTTCGCGGGACATGGAGCACTTCAACATGTTGAAAATTTTCCATTAGATTCCGGGCCGCGGAATAGTACGGCACCAGTTCAGGCTTGCGAGCCTCATAGATGTCGTTGACTTGACGAATGATGAGTTGAGAGTCTACATAAGCCCGCAAGGAACGAACCTCCATGGAGAGCGCCAAGAGGAGGCCGAAGATGAGCGCCTCATACTCTGCTTCGTTGTTGGAGCATTCTTCTTTGAGGAGGGAGAATGAGTGATACATCACCCCTCCTTGTGGCGTCTTGGACACCAATCCTGCACTGGCTCTTCGTCTTGGGGTACCATCGGAGTCGGCGTCCATGCGGGAGGCACCGTCAAAGTAAAGTTCCCACGACGCGTCGACGTTGACATTGAAAACCTCCTCGTCAGGGAGGTCCGTGACAAGAGGTGAGTCATCTGGAATTGGGTGCGCTACGAGAAACTCCGCCAAGGCTTGACCCTTGATTGCTTTTTGAGGCACAAAGGTGATGTCAAACTCCATCAGATAAGTGCCCATTTTCCAAGTCGCCCCATGAGCGTGGGCTGACTTAAAACGTACCTCACGGGGTCCGCTCTTGCGACGAGCTGGACTTCATGCTTCAACGTGTAGTGCCTGAGCTTCTTCAAAGCAAAGATTAGGGCCAAGCACAACTTCTCTATAGCAGAGTAGTTTCGCTCAGCCCCCACCATGGTGCGGCTCAAGTAATAACACGCCACCTCCTTCCCTTCATCATTGTTTTGGGCGAACAAAGCGCCTATCGAAGTAGGCTGCGCTACAATGTATAGGATGAGCGGGCGCCCCTTTATGGGAGCAGCCAAGACAGGTGGATTAAGGAGGTACCTTTTGATTTCATCGAATCCGCGTTGGCATCCTTCATCCCACACGAATGGAGCTCCTTTCTTCATGAGGCTCGAGAAAGGCTGGATGCGTCCGGAGAGGTTGGAGATGAAGCGCCGGATGTACACTAGCTTCGCTTGCAATGACCTCAACTCTTTGAGATCTTGAGGCGGCGGCATGTCGAGGATGGCCTTGATCTTCTTAGGCTCGATCTCTATGCCTCGGTGACGAACAACAAAGCCGAGGAAGAGGCCTGACTGAACAGCAAAGGCACACTTCATCGGGTTCATCTTGAGTTGATGTTGACGTAGCCGCTCAAAGACAACTCGAAGATCCTCCTGATGATGCTTGCGATCCTTGGTTTTGACTACCATGTCATCAACATAGCATTCCACCGAATGGTGGATTAAATCACCAAGAACACATGTCATGGCGCGCTGGTAAGTTGCACCATCATTCTTCAGTCCGAATGGCATGACGGTGTAGTAGAAATGTGACGCCCGGGTAATTAAGCTACAGCAACCCTCTGCTAATGATGCCATGTCACTTTGATTATTGTTGATAATCTCGCGTCAGTTCGAAACCGATTCAAATTCAAATTCAAAATCAAGCAAACAATAAAAAATTTCAAATATTAAAACTAAAATGTTCGGAGTGAGCCAAATAATGCATAGGTAATTGTGGTGGAGAAACCACACCTTTATAAAATGTTTAAACACCCTAAAATGAATAAAATAGTAGCAATAATAATTATTTAAATGCTTTTAAAATGATAAACAATTTCAAAACTATTTTATTTCAGTGCTAAGTTGTTTGTGGCTGTGGCATAATTTGTAACATCTATTTGGGTGCCACTTTAGTATTTTACCAAAACTAAAAATAAAAGAAAACTAAAAAGAAACAAAAGAGAAATAAAAACAGAAACCCCCCTGGCCAACTGGGCCACAACCCAGCCGGCCGGCCCACCGGCCCAACTGCGCCCCTGGCCTATATGGCCTGCCGACGCTCAAACCCTAGCCTCTCCCCTCCCCGATCCCCTCTCACTCCCCATCGCCCCTGGATCTGGACGGCGCCCATCCCGTCGCCTCGCACGATTCCCCCACTCCTCCCGCACGAACCCCCCCCCCACTCCTCGCTCTCTTCCCCCCCTCGATCTGGATCGAGACAGGGGGGCTCGCTCTTCGCTCGGTGCCGAAGCCTCTCGTCGGCGCCGCCCCAAGACCACCCCGACGCCGTGCCGCCTCCCCGACGACCTGCCTTCTCAACGCACGTCGTCCCCGTCCCCCACCTCGCGCCCCGTTGCCATGTACCCTACGGCCCCGATGTGAGCGCCTCCCCATGCTCCCTCTCCTCCTCCTCCCCCTGCCCTGTTGGACATCGTGGCCCGGCCACGCCCTGGCCGTGCGCGCGCACCACCCCCCCCCCCCCGCTCACGCCCGGCGCATCCCACGGGCACCCCGCCCGACGCTCCCTGGCCTCCACGCCCAACCCGCGCCCTCACGCCGCCACGCCCTCTTCCACGCCCGCGGCGCAGCCCCGCCGTTCGCCTCGCTCGTCTTCGCAACTGGCCACCGCGGTTGGCCCCCCCAGGCCCTGGGCGTGCACCCGACGCCTGCGCCTCAATCTGCGCCCTCCTGGCCACCTGCTGCCGCTGCTCGCTCGTCCTCGCCGGTGTTGCACGCCGCGCCAGTGGCTCCGCCCGTTAGCGTCGGCGGCGCCCCTCTGCCCGCAGCGCCCGTTTGGGCTACGCCCACACCCGTTAGCCCACACCCACTATGGCCCTCCACGCAAATGACAGTGGGCCCCCACGCCCAGAACGTTTTTAGAAATAATAATAATAATAAATTTAATTAATTAACTAAATTAATTAAGTTAATTAATCCTATTTAATTAATCTAATTAACCTGTTAGTTTAATTAAACAGTAATTAGTTTAACCTAAACCCTAATTAACCTAACAATGTATGACAGGTGGGTCCCACTGGGCCCACACGTCAGTTTGACCAGTGAACACCTCTGTTGACTGCTGACGTCATGATGACATCAGCAAACACTATTCTGGATAATGTTGAATTAAATTAATTAAATAAATTCTAAAAATGATTTAAAACTTTAGAAAATCATATAAAATAAACCGTAGCTCAGATGAAAATACTTTCTACATGAAAGTTGCTCAGAACGACGAGACGAATCCGGTTACGCAGCCCGTTCATCCGCCACACACCGCTAGCATATCAAACATGCAACTTTCCCCCTCTGGTACCTCTGCCCGAAAACACGAAACACCGGGGATACTTTCCCGGATGTTTTCCCCCTTCGCCAGTATCACCTACTACCGTGATTGGGCACACCTAGCATCACGCTTTGTCATGTCATGCATCGTCATGCATTTGTTTGCATTGTATTTATTGTTTCTTCCCCCTCTTCTCTCGCTAGACACCGAGACCGACGCCGCTGCTACCCAGTAGGACTACGGTGTTTACGACCCCTCCTTCTCGGCTGAGCTTCCAGGCAAGCCCCCCCCCTTGATCACCAAATATCGCCTATTCTTCTCTATACTACTTGCATTAGAAGAGTGTAGCATGTTACTGCTTTCGGTTAATCCTATTCTGCTGCATAGCCTGTCATTCTTGCTACAGTTGTTACCCTTACCTGCTATCCAATTGCTTAGTATAGGATGCTAGTGTTCCATCAGTGGCCCTACACTCTTGTCCATCTGCCATGCTATACTACTGGGCCGTGATCACTTCGGGAGGTGATCACGGGTATATACTATATACTTTATATACATGACACATGTGGTGACTAAAGTTGGGTCAGCTCGCTGAGTACCCGCAAGTGATTCTGATGAGGGGGCTGAAAGGACAGGTGGCTCCATCCCGGTAGAGGTGGGCCTGGGTTCCTGACGGCCCCCGACTGTTACTTTGTGGCGGAGCGACAGGGCAGGTTGAGACCACCTAGGAGAGAGGTGGGCCTGGCCCTGGTCGGCGTCCGCAGATACATAAAAATAACACGCTTAACGAGTTCTTGGTATTTGATCTGAGTCTGGCCATTTGGTCTATACGCACTAACCAACTACGTGGGAAAGTTATGGGCACTCGACGTCGTGGTATCAGCCGAAGCCTTCGTGACGTCAGCGACTGAGCGGCGCGCGCCGGATTGGAACGTAAGCCTGCTCTTGTATTAAGGGGGCTAGTTCTGTTTCCGGCCGCGTACGCAACGTGCAGGTGTGCAATGGGCGATGGGCCCAGACCCCTGCGCCATAGGATTTAGACCGGCGTGTTGACCTCTCTGTTGTGCCTAGGTAGGGCTACGATGTGTTGATCTTTCGAGGCCGGGCATGACCCAGGAAAGTGTGTCCGGCCAAAGGGGATCGAGCGTGTTGGGTTATGTGGTGCACCCCTGCAGGGAAGTTTATCTATTCGAATAGCCGTGTCCCTCGGTAAAAGGATGACCCGGAGTTGTACCTTGACCTTATGATAACTAGAACCGGATACTTAATAAAACACACCCTTCCAAGTGCCAGATATAACCCGGTGATCGCTCTCTAACAGGGCGATGAGGAGGGGATCGCCGGGTAGGTTTATGCTATGCAATGCTACTTGGTGAACTTACCATCCACTCTCTTCTACATGCTACAAGATGGAGGTGGCCCGAAGCATAGTCTTCGACAGGATTAGCTATCCCCCTCTTATTCTGGCATTCTGCAGTTCAGTCCACCGATATGGCCCTTTACACATATACCCATGCATATGTAGTGTAGCTCCTTGCTTGCGAGTACTTTGGATGAGTACTCACGGTTGCTTTTCTCCCTCTTTTCCCCCTTTCCTTTCTACCTGGTTGTCGCAACCAGATGCTGGAGCCCAGGAGCCAGCTTGTATTCGAGCCCTCGAGGCCCCTGGCTTGTATTAAGATGCTTGTATGACTTATTTATGTTGTAGAGTTGTGTTGTGATATCTTCCCGTGAGTCCCTGATCTTGATCATACACATTTGCGTGCATGATTAGTGTACGATTGAATCGGGGACGTCACAAGTTGGTATCAGAGCCGACTGCCTATAGGAATCCCCTTCCACACTCCTTGGCTGAAGTCGAGTCTAGTCAATTGCCAAACTTTTACTAACATGGCTGTGTGGCTTACGGGCCCATGTCACCATTGGGTGGTATTAGAATCTTTTACTCCTCGTCTATACTCTGGGACTCTGATCTCTCTTCTATTCAGGTTAAATGGTTTTGCTAACTCTAACTCTAGGTTCTCGTGACTATTTCTCCCGGAGAGCCCTCATTCTGGAAGATCACCTGCTTCGTCAGAAGATTCTGAGGATATCCCTCGATATTTTCCCGAGACCCTTGTGCACATCGCCTTTGCAATTCACTGTCACCAATATATCCCTATAGATATCTGCATGCACTTGTCATTCCCTTGATCATTCCTCGTCGCTCTTGTTGTTACAAGATGTATCGAGATATCTTCCGATTGTCGCGAGAATCCTTTGAGTTTACTGTCTTGCAGTTTTATTTCGCATGAAAACCCTTACGGTCTTTTTTCTCACATTTATCGAGGATCCGTTCTTCTCAATTATTCATGTGTCTCACATAATTCTTCGGAATACTTTTCGATCTTTCGAAAATCCTCTGCAGCCTGTTATTCTTGAAATTCTTGTCTGCTTGCATTATGGTTAATTCTATATGACTAGTAGTCCTCGTTAACATCCCTTGTCTTAGTCATTTTTGAGCCTATTGATTCAATATGTGCGTACGCACGCAGTCATCAGGTTATCCTTTTTAAAATTATCTTTCCGACTAAGACGTCATTCCGGACATGAGTTGGTTCTCGGCAATTCAAACCTTTATTGATTGCCCAACTAAGTGTTTTCAACTTATCCATCCTTGATCAGAGCGTCTACTTCTCATCCTTCGTCTTGGAAACCATAATTTCTTTCTATTTAAGCATCAGACTAATCAGGTGATTCTTGAATCTGGTGCCTCTGCGTTCTTCTTCCTCTGAGTGAGTACCGATACTCACATCAGCTCCGTTGTGGATCGCCCGATCCATTGTTGGATTGTTATCCGACAGTGTCCTTCATATTCAATCACCTTGTGAGATCTTCCCCTGATACATAATGCCTTTGGTACATTGTATCCTCTGTTTTCGAGCTTGTGTATTTACTTTGGAAACTTGTGGTATATGTTACTAAGATGCCTGATGGGTTGAACCTATGCCTTCCCCTAATCCGTGAGAACCCGAAAGTTTTCACAAGTCATACTCTTCCGGTGTTCTACCAGATAAAATTCCAACACTACAGTTATATCAAAGCAAGAGGTGGATGAAATGATATGCATTAAAGAAGTGGGAGTCGACCTTGAACTTTGTGTTCATGCCCATGAAAATGATGTAGACCGTCTCGGAGCTTCTTGCAAAATGATTATCCAGCTGTATGATTCTTTCGGTATTCTTGAAATTGATTCCTTACAGTTATGGTTCCGACCATGCTGTCCTGATCTAATATATCTGATGGGAATCCAATCCAGTGCCTCGTCTATTTTTGGCAAGGTTGAAGTATCTACTGTCACAGGTCAATGACCCGGTTCTACTTCTATCATGTTCTACCTTCGAGTATTACCCCCTGGTATCTCGAAGATGTCTTGCCATTGCACCACATCTTACTAACTTTGTTGAAGTAATGTCTTTCCTTGTCGTAATCACACTACGGGTTCTGGGTTGTTGTCAACCGAGGACACCAACTAGTGAAATTATTCTGCACTACAAATCAAATAACCCTAGTATTTTTACTTGGAAATTCTGAACCCAATCTGGTCATTCCTAAACTATCGGCTGCATCCTGGTCTTGCTATCTTTAACTGTGCTACCTCGTCCTTCTCTGGTGCATGAATTCTTCAGTGTGTGAGCACGGCTTACGTCGAGCTTTCAACATCATGTTGCTTGTCTTGAAAGGCAACTTTGGTTCCGAGCTTGCATCTTATATATTGATCCTATAACTTGCCACTTCGTCATTTCCTTGCTTGTTGCCGTTGTTGTTTGATTGCATCCTCTTGAAACCTCCCGGCAAATGTGTCGGATCACCTTCAACACTTTGACTTCTTCCGAGATGTCAACTGTGTTCATGATGAGAAATACCCTCCTTGCCCTCGATGATTTTTATTATCATCGACAACACCCTTGACTTCCTTTCATCGCGAACTTGTCCACATTATGAATACAACTTGCTCTCCAGCTAGTGTTGTGCTCTGCCTTGAAGTATTGTTGCCTTTTATGTCGAGAATGTTGTAGGGATTGCTCCACTCTTAGAAATTCTCGGTATGATGATACTTCTCACCATCACCATTCTTCCTTGGTCCCCGTGTTGTTTTTAACCAGGATACCAATATGCTAACGATGTTGTTTGAGTTTTGTACTTCTAGCAACCCTATTGCTTTCAAGTTAACGATCGACAGTTCGTTCTTAGACTGTTGGTTATTGAATCGTCACTCTAACATTGATCTTGCTGCCTAAGGTCATATTCCGGGCACACCTTTCGACTAATGATTGATGGTGTATGTTTTCCTAGAGCATACAACATTATATCATTTGAATTGACAAGTGTTATCTCCTTGTTCACATAATTGTGGAAATCCATCTTTTGGAAATCTCGATGAATTGTCCTTAGCCCATCAGCCACCTCCTTGTCCTCTCCTTGGGTTAATGATGAACTCTTGTTAACGGAAATCACTTCATAGTTCATTTCCTGAGAACCTTACAGTGTCATCCCGTCAATTTGTCTGGCACCTTTTTCTCTCAGGCATCCTGAGTCTGAGGTTTCCTAACACCGATCAGGTCTGAATCTCGGTCAGCTATGATGGTTGGAGCATATTTTCAAGAGTTATAACATTGGTCTTTATATGACCCGGTAAGGTGATGTCATGCCTAGCACACTTGACCGGAGGACCTATTGTTATAGTTCTTCCTCTCAGCAAGGTTATCCATTCTTCCATGAGGAAATTGTAAGACTTATTCTACAAGTTATTCCTGATGCATCCATTGAGTATCCAAAGTCTGACCCTTGCTTGAAGACCATGTCAATGCTATCCTGAAGCATGTCTGTGGTACTCCGATTTTCGACAAGAACATTTGAAGCCCAATGCTAAATGTTTTCTTGCTCAATTATCCAAACACCATTGTATGGGTAATGTCATGAAATTTCTCTCCCCTTGCCTAAAGAGTTTTCTATGTTATATCCTGTCATGGATATCATGCTCTATTTGTCCTTGGGAAGGATATACCCTTGAGATTTGTGTTTAAACACATTTTCCTTTCCATTGTTCTATTTAATATGAAGATCACATTTTCCTTTCCATTGTTTGGTTTAACCTTTCTTGTGATCTATATGATCTAAGCAGTAATATTCTCCTGCTTATGTAAACACCTCGTTGTACAATTCTGTCAGCAAGACCCTATTACTATTGTTGATGACATTCTGGTAGCCACTGATGGACGAGAACTTTGCCTATTGGTCCGCCTCATTCAACAAGCAGGAAAATGGTTCTCTTCGTCCCTTGCCCTTTGTACCAATGATGCTGTCAACATAAACTGACCGGTTATTCTCTGACATGCCTTGCTTACATGATTGTGCAAGACGTCACCCCTCTTCCTACTAATAGCCCACATGGTGGGCCCATAACCTACAGTTCCACAGGATCGAAACCTGACTCTCCTGTACACCCCCTGTTCGGAAGGTTGTTCCTCGTGTGTGGCCTCGTATGTAATTCACGGACCACCTTCCTAGTGATCTATTTTGGTAACACACGCAATACTTATTCCCGATTGCTTTGAGCCCCTTTCACGCCCTTTTTCAGGCATCGAACATTTGCCTGCCCGCTTGAAACTTCCCATGATACCTCCTTACTTTGCTCTCGATATTTTCTTAAGTTTCTATTCGAGAGTTACTTTCTGCCACCTTCCCCGTTGTTATCGACCAGATAGATAGCCTTGTAGAGGTCCGTTCTCCCAGAATAACCCTGCCTTATTCTACCGTAAGTACGATGGAGTTCCCGAAGCAAGGATGCCGACTTCATCATGATGACCTGGAACGGAGAAATAAAGATATCAATGTAATGGATCGACCTCTTCGAGAAGAACAACCAAGACCGAGAAGATCCGTTAGAATTTCGTAACCAGATCTTTCCCCTTGCTCCCCCTCTTAAATCTCGAGACGAGATTTCTGGTAGTGGATGAGAATTGTGACGCCCGGGTAATTAAGCTACAACAACCCTCTGCTAATGATGCCATGTCACTTCGATTACTGTTGATAATCTCGCGTCAGTTCGAAACCGATTCAAATTCAAAATCAAGCAAACAATAAAACTTTTCAAATATTAAAACTAAAATGTTCGGAGTGAGCCAAATAATGCATAGGTAATTGTGGTGGAGAAACCACACCTTTATAAAATGTTTAAACACCCTAAAATGAATAAAATAGTAGCAATAATAATTATTTAAATGCTTTTAAAATGATAAACAATTTCAAAACTATTTTATTTCAGTGCTAAGTTGTTTGTGGCTGTGGCATAATTTGTAACATCTATTTGGGTGCCACTTTAGTATTTTACCAAAACTAAAAAGAAACAAAAGAGAAATAAAAAGAGAAACCCCCTGGCCAACTGGGCCACAACCCAGCCGGCCGGCCCACCGGCCCAACTGCACCCCTGGCCTATATGGCCTGCCGACGCTCAAACCCTAGCCTCTCCCCTCCCCGATCCCCTCTCACTCCCCATCGCCCCCTGGATCTGGACGGCGCCCATCCTGTCGCCTCACACGATTCCCCCACTCCTCCCGCACGAACCCCCCACTCCTCGCTCTCTTCCCCCCTCGATCTGGATCGAGACCGGGGGGCTCGCCCTTCGCTCGGTGCCGAAGCCTCTCGCCGGCGCCGCCCGAAGACCACCCCGACGCTGTGCCGCCTCCCCGCCGGCCTGCCTCCTCAACGCACGTCGTCCCCGTCCCCCACCTCGGGCCCCGTTGCCATGTACCCTACGGCCCCGATGTGAGCGCCTCCCCATGCTCCCTCTCCTCCTCCTCCTCCTCCCCTGCCCCGTTGGACATCGTAGCCCGGCCGCGCCCTGGCCGTGCGCGCGCTCGCGCACCCCCCCCCCCCCCGCTCACGCCCGGCGCATCCCACGGGCGCCCCGCCCGACGCTCCGTGGCCTCCACGCCCAACCCGCGCCCTCACGCCGCCACGCCCTCTTCCACGCCCGCGGCGCAGCCCCGCCGTTCGCCTCGCTCGTCTTCGCAACTGGCCACCGCGGTTGGCCTCCCTAGGCCCTGGGCGTGCACCCGACGCCTGCGCCTCGATCTGCGCCCTCCTGGCCACCCGCTGCCGCTGCTCGCTCGTCCTCGCCGGTGTTGCACGCCGCGCCGGTGGCTCCGCCCGGTAGCGTCGGCGGCGCCCATCTGCCCGCAGCGCCCGTTTGGGCTACGCCCACACCCGTTAGCCCACACCCACTATGGCCCTCCAGGCCAATGATAGTGGGCCCCCATGCCCAGAACGTTTTTAGAAATAATAATAATAATAAATTTAATTAATTAACTAAATTAATTAATCCTATTTAATTAATCTAATTAATCTGTTAGTTTAATTATACAGTAATTAGTTTAACCTAGGGATAATTAGATTTATGCCCCTAGTTGTGTCCCACTCGTCTGTTTTACCCCTAATTCCCAGAAGTCACCGGTTCTGTCCAAATCACTTTGCTCCTCTTATGCTTTTGCCCTTTGACCGTTTGACCGTCAGTTTGAAAACTTCATAACTAATTCATACAAAATCAAAAAAATGCAAATAAGATACCAAAATGTTCAGAAAAACATCACCTATATGTCAGTGTCATTTGCATTCATGAAAAAAGTGTTGGAAAGTGCCCATCCGAGTGTAGCTCTTATGCTACCACCATTAATAGTAAAATCTAAAAAAATTCAAAAAAATTCAAAAATAATTTGGTGGCAAAGAATGACAAATGTTTTAAGTGCCTGCCAAGTTTCATCAGGGAATAACATTCGTGGGTGCCGCGGCAAAAAAACAATCAGCACTCCAAAATAGATTATTTTTTGCCACGACTTCCACGAATGTCGTTCCCTAATGAAACTTGGCAAGCACTTAGAACACTTGTCGTTCTTTGCCACCATATTTTTTTTATTTTTTTAGAGTTTACTATTCATGGTGGTATCAAAAGAGCTAAAACTCGGATGTGCACTTTCCAACACTTGTTTCATGAATGCAAATGACACTGACATATAGGTGATGTTTTTCTGAACATTTTGGTATCTTATTTGCATTTTTTGATTTTGTATGAATTAGTTATGAAGTTTTCAAACTGACGGTCAAACGGTCAAAGGGCAAAAGCATAAGAGGATCAAAGTGACTTGGACAGAACCGGTGACTTTTGGGAATTAGGGGTAAAACAGATGAGTGGGACACAACTAGGGGCATAAATCTAATTATCCCTTTAACCTAAACCCTAATTAACCTAACAGTGTATGACAGGTGGGTCCCACTGGGCCCACACGTCAGTTTGACCAGTGAACACCTCTGTTGACTGCTGACGTCATGATGACGTCAGCAAACACTATTCTGGATAATGTTGAATTAGATTAATTAAATAAATTCTAAGAATGATTTAAAACTTTAGAAAATCATATAAAATAAACCGTAGCACAGATGAAAATACTTTCTACATGAAAGTTGCTCAGAATGACGAGACGAATCCGGTTATGCAGCCTGTTTGTCCGCCACACACCGCTAGCATATCGAACACGCAACTTTCCCCGTCCGGTACCTCTGCCCGAAAACGCGAAACACCGGGGATACTTTCCCGGATGTTTTCCCCCTTCGCCGGTATCACCTACTACCGTGATTGGGCACACCTAGCATCACGCTTTGTCATGTCATGCATCGTCATGCATTTGTTTGCATTGTATTTATTGTTTCTTCCCCCTCTTCTCTCGCTAGACACCGAGACCGACGCCGCTGCTACCCAGTAGGACTACGGTGTTTACGACCCCTCCTTCTCGGCTGAGCTTCCAGGCAAGCCCCCCCCCTTGATCACCAAATATCGCCTATTCTTCTCTATACTGCTTGCATTAGAAGAGTGTAGCATGTTACTGCTTTCGGTTAATCCTATTATGCTGCATAGCCTGTCATTGTTGCTACAGTTGTTACCCTTACCTGCTATCCTACTGCTTAGTATAGGATGCTAGTGTTCCATCAGTGGCCCTACACTCTTGTCCGTCTGCCATGCTATACTACTGGGCAGTGATCACTTCGGGAGGTGATCACGGGTATATACTATATACTTTATATACATGACACATGAGATGACTAAAGTCGGGTCAGCTCGTTGAGTACCCGCAAGTGATTCTGATGAGGGGGCTGAAAGGACAGGTGGCTCCATCCCGGTAGAGGTGGGCCTGGGTTCCTGACGACCCCCGACTGTTACTTTGTGGCGGAGCGACAGGGCAGGTTGAGACCACCTAGGAGAGAGGTGGGCCTGGCCCTGGTCGGCGTCCGCGGATACTTAAAAATAACACGCTTAACGAGTTCTTGGTATTTGATCTGAGTCTGGCCATTTGGTCTATACGCACTAACCAACTACGTGGGAAAGTTATGGGCACTCGACATCGTGGTATCAGCCGAAGCCTTCGTGACGTCAGCGACTGAGCAGCAGGCGCCGGATTGGAACGTAAGCCTGCTCTTGTATTAAGGGGGCTAGTTCTGCTTCCGGCCGCATACGCAACGTGCAGGTGTGCAATGGGCGATGGGCCCAGAACCCTGCGCCATAGGATTTAGACCGGCGTGATGACCTCTCTATTGTGCCTAGGTAGGGTTGCGACGTGTTGATCTTCCGAGGCCGGGCATGACCCAGGAAAGTGTGTCCGGCCAAAGGGGATCGAGCGTGTTGGGTTATGTGGTGCACCCCTGCAGGGAAGTTTATCTATTCGAATAGCCGTGTCCCTCGGTAAAAGGATGACCCAGAGTTGTACCTTGACCTTATGACAACTAGAACCGGATACTTAATAAAACACACCCTTCCAAGTGCCAGATATAACCCGGTGATCGCTCTCTAACAGGGCGATGAGGAGGGGATCGCCGGGTAGGTTTATGCTATGCGATGCTACTTGGTGAACTTACCATCCACTCTCTTCTACATGCTACAAGATGGAGGTGGCCCGAAGCATAGTCTTCGACAGGATTAGCTATCCCCCTCTTATTCTGGCATTCTGCAGTTCAGTCCACCGATATGGCCCTTTACACATATACCCATGCATATGTAGTGTAGCTCCTTGCTTGCGAGTACTTTGGATGAGTACTCACGGTTGCTTTTCTACCTCTTTTCCCCCTTTCCTTTCTACCTGGTTGTCGCAACCAGATGCTGGAGCCCAGGAGCCAGACGCACCGTCGACGACGACTCCTACTACACCGGAGGTGCCTACTACTACGTGCAGCCCGCTGATGACGACCAGGAGTAGTTTAGGAGGATCCCAGGCAGGAGGCCTGTGCCTCTTTCGATCTGTATCCCAGTTTGTGCTAGCCTTCTTAAGGCAAACTTGTTTAACTTATGTCTGTACTCAGATATTGTTGCTTCCGCTGACTCGTCTATGATCGAGCACTTGTATTTGAGCCCTTGAGGCCCCTGGCTTGTATTAAGATGCTTGTATGACTTATTTATGTTGTAGAGTTGTGTTGTGATATCTTCCTGTGAGTCCCTGATCTTGATCGTACACATTTGCGTGCATGATTAGTGTACGATTGAATCGGGGGCGTCACAAGAAATTTCCCTTCGGGGTCCTGAAAGCGGTGTCGATGGCATCAGCGGGATCCATCTTGATCTGGTTGTAGCCTGACGAACCGTCCATGAAGGAAAGTGCGCCATGGTCTGTGGTGGAGTCGATGATGATCTCTGGGATTGGGAGAGGAAAGTCATCCTTTGGGCAGGCGCGATTGAGGTCGCGGAAGTCCTGGCAGATTCGTATCTGCCCATTCTTCTTCTCCACCGGGACAATATTGGCGAGCCACCGTGGATACTTCGTCTCCTTGATGAAACCTGCGGCGATTAGCTTGTCGACCTCTATGATGACATCATCTTCAAGTTCTGGACGTAACCGTCGTGGTTGCTGCTTGATGGGACGGAACCGTGGGTCAATCGCCAGCTTGTGTGTAGCAACACGAGGGTCCAAACCTGGCATCTCCTTGTAACTCCAGGTGAAGCAGTCTCGGTACTCCATCAAGAAGCTTCGATAGTCCTCCCGCTCCTCTTCCGTCAGCGTGGCGCTAACAAAAGTGGGGCGTGGGTCGTCCTCCGTTCCAAGGTTGACTTGGACGAGATCATCGATGGTGGGTTGTCCTCCATCTTCTAACTCATGTGGTGTCGATATGGAGCTAAGTTCCTCGGTGTCACCTGGCTCGCCGTTGGCAGAGTGTTGTTGATGAGGAACGGCGGACAAAGTGTCGGACTCGTCGCTTGATGAGACGGACATGGCGTGGCAGTTGACTCGTGTTCCGACACCGAGCTCCTCCTCTTCATTGGCAGGGACGTCGTAGGTACAGCATTCCATCGCATCGTGTATCGGATCGCCAAGGACGCATGGCATGGCATGCTGATATGTTGCACCTGCATTCTTCAACCCAAAAGGCATGTCATTGTTGTAGAAGTCTCCTTCTAGCATCGGTCGCCTTCTATCTTTTGGTTCTCGTGGTGCTTGCATGGAGCTGAGCTTCCCCTCATTGCCGGGGGCGTCGGGGTTGTTGTAGCCAAGCCCAAACTTTGGTTGAGCTTTGCCTTTTTGCTTGATGAGATCTTCCGCTTGTCTCCACCATTCCTCGCATATGGCGGGTGGTGAAGGCATCCTGTTGTTCCGCTCAAGAGTGATCCCGGCCTTCTCCAACAAACGAACCATCTTGGGCTCCGCCTTCATTGTCGGTAGTACCTCCTCTGGGTCACTGTAAGTTTGGGGAAAGTCATATACAAAATCACATTGTTTTACCTGCGGGACTTTGTAGAAAATGGTCTGGACTCTAGATCTGGACAAAATGGGGATTGCCCAAACCTCCAATGGGGAAGTCACTGAGATATAGAGCGACGGGGGCTGTACGCCTTGAGCTCCCCTTGCGACTTCCTCCACTTCTTTTATTCTTCGTCTATCGGTAATTGGTACGGGCGCAGGCTCTTCCCTCCGGGGGTTGTGTGCCTGTAGCGTGATGGGTGGTGGCACATCATTGCCGCCTGTTAGCATCCTGGAGCCTTCCTGGGCACCTGCAGAGCTTCCAAGTGTTAAACAAATGGGCTCTCGGCGCGTCAAAGTTGATGAAGAAGTGGTAGCCTCTTGAGAAATTGTTGTGGCCGACCTCAGCGTGATTGGTGTTGACGTCGGGAACCTTGCCTTCAACAATAATGGGGCCACTGGACCAGGCATAGAAGATCTTGTTCCACATGATGTCGAAGTAGAGCTCCCTACCTGCAATTGGGAAGAGGGGCTATAGTTGTACTGCACAGATGAAGATGGCCTCCTACGGACTTGGCCCCTGTAGGTCCGAGGGGAGGAGCCCTTTGCATCGGCAGGTGAGCTCGGCATGATGGGGAGCTTCATCTCGGCTACTGGCCCAAAACCTGGTTTGGTCAAGAGATCCACCGGAGGTGTTGTGCGCCCCAACTGCTGGTCGCTGTCTACAATGGGGAAGTAGTACTTCGCATCTGCATGGTGAGACTCCTGCATAGTATAAGGAGATATGTTGCCGATGATGCGCTTTTGTGTACCGCTGGCGTCGAGGAACTTCAGTCATTGATGGAGGGTGGATGGAACGACGCGGTACTTGTGGATCCACGGTCTTCCTAGAAGGGCGGAGTAGGAGGTATTCGCCTCGATGACGAAGAACCGCACCTTGAAGCTAAAAGTTGACATCTGGATCTTCAATGTAATGGCACCTAGCGTAGGCTTCCCTTGGTTGTCGAAGCCGCAGATCATCACATCAGTAGCCTCCAAGTCGTCCATCATAAAACCTGCCCGCGTCAAACTCCGAAGAGGGAGAATGTTCACGGCAGACCCTGGGTCTATGAGGATCCTGCAAAGATGTGCAACACCAATATTACCTTCCACATACAATGGTCGATTGTGGTCACCATCATCTATGAGCTTATCATCCTCGTCGAACGTGATCTCGTTCATGAACAAGGGGCTGGAGCAAAGACGGTGTTTCGCCATGGACACCTCGTAGAGTTCCGGAGCTTGGAGCGCCTTGATAAGGGCTTCGCGAAGGTCAGGCACCATCATGAGCGCATCATGCACACTCAAAAGTGCAGGGATCCGCTTGAGGTGGGCGATGATGTTGTAGTCGACGTCACGTGCCTTCATCTTCTCTTGGCCTTGGTGTTTAGATTCCTCCTCCTGCACAGGTGCCTCCTTTGGGGCGGTTGGTTTCTGCACCCTTGTTGGCTTGATCTTTAGTGGTTCAGGTAGGACTTTTCCCCCACGCAGGTTCATGTTCGCCTCTTCCAATGGCACTTTCTTTGTCGCCTCTTCGACGTGGAGGACAGCTTGCTCTTCAGGAGTAAACACGTCTTCGGAAGGGGTGTCGCTGCAGTCATGGATGACGTTGCAACTCTCTATGCTTGGTGATTGGGATGAGCTGGCTCCTTCTTGAACTTTCTCCCCCTCCTTTGCTAGTGCTTGCCCCCAGCCGGGTGGCAAGAACTGCGCCAAGGTTGGTAGCACACGCCCCCGTCGAGGAAAAGGCTCGTCTCCCTCTGACATAGGGACAAATCTTGGTGGAGGCCGGCGTTGACTTGGATCGAACCGCCTTAGAATTCTTGGGGGAGCTCGTTCTGGCAAAGCCGAGCGAGGATGTCGGGGTGGAAGCCTCCTTGTGTACGGCCTTCGGTGCACCGTCCTCCAAGGCTCCTCCCAGGGAATGGTTGGGGTCACCTGTGGCCAAAAGGGAGATACCGGCGTCTTGGAGAGGACGAGGTTGGATAGCTGGTCTTCAACTTGGGCCAGTGGCACCCATGTTTCTTCGAGCTTCGTGTCTTCACTTGGCGGAGATGGTAACTTCATGCTCACCACGTTTACTGCATGGTAATCTGGGTTGATAGCTTCTGGGTCGAGGTTGATCCTCCTCTCATTAATGGCTCTTTGGAGCCATTCTTTGAACGCGACACAATCTTCAATGACATGTCCCACATACCTGTGATATGGGCAAAATAAAGGATTATCTGTCATCCTCACCTGATCAGGCCTCCGAGGCTCTGGTAAGCTCAAGGCTCGATGTTCCATCAACTGGTCGAACATGTCCTTGATGAGCTCCCGGTGGAAGACGTACTACTTCTTGAGGAGCTCCTGCATCGACGGGCGTTGCCTCCCTCCGGCTTGTTCGCCTCTTGCACCCAAGATGGGCACATGGCCTTGCGGTGCAGACGAGAAGACCTTGGTGGTGTTCGTTTCAGCTGGTGCCTTCGCCCTGCTACCGTTGTTGATTTGCTTGGACGTCGAGGCGAAGCGCTTGGCAGGATCAAATGCACTGGCATTCTTATAGAGCTCCGTTATCTGCGGTGATTTCTAAAACTCAAGTTTCGTGGCCGCTACCGCCGTGCTGAGGGCACTAAAAGTTCTAGGCTCACGCCGAGAGACTTCAAGTGTCCAATGTTGCTGCATCCCATGGACGCACATCTCAATGGCATCCTCGAGGTGCATCTCCCTGGCAAGACGCACATAACTATTGCGGAAGCGGATGATGTAGTCATCAATGGACTCATCTCGTCGTTGTCGGACTTGTGCTAGCTCGACAACCGACAAGTCCTTCTTCATGGCGACGAAGTGCTTCTTGAAAACCTCTTTCATGGCCGCCCAACTCCCAATGGACCCAACCGGTAAACGGCTGTACCAATGGAAGGCGGCCCCGGTTAATGACCCTGAAAATTGGCGAAGGAGAAGTGACGGGCTGTTTGCTGTGTCGCCGCATGCCGCCTTGAAGTACGCCAAGTGCTCCCTTGCATCACCGGTTCCATCAAATTGACGGAACTTTGGTGGGTGCCACCCTGCGGGATACGCCATCATGTCATGCCACGCCTCGTAAGGCTTCCTCCAGCTCACTCTCGGAGGTGCGAGAGGCTTGATCTATCACCATTTGCTTCAACTTCTTGTCCACCATATCCCCGACCATGTCGTGGTAGTCCTTCAGCATAACCGCGCGTGGTACTGCGTTGGCAGAACCAGCAGGGCTAACCCAAGGCCGAGCTTGTGTGTTGGGGTCGTGTTGAGGCACATCATTTAAGGGCGCCCTAGCAGGAGGGCCCACCTGGTGTTCCTCCTCTTGCGGATCCACCACTCGCTGCAGCACGCCTTGTGGAGGAACGCCTTGGTTGTTCATCATGAGCTCAATGAACTGGTCAAGCTTTGACGCCAACTGGTCAATCGTCTGGTGCTGGCTTCTGACCTCTTCTTCTAGAGACACTTCTTGTGGTGCTACTTTGTTTACAGCACTTGGGCCCTGGGTGCCATCAACGGTTGGCTTGGCAGCAGGATCTTGATCCACAAGGCTATCACCATGATTCACCATGCGAACGGGCGCGGTGTGGAGGTCTTCATCACCTCCCTCGTAATCTGACAAAACCGATGAAGCTAGTTCATGGTAACGAGGGGAGTGCGGGCGACTCTCCAACGATGGCGAGGAAGATGAGTCAGAGAAGCCTTCATCATCATCAAGGTTATCTTGGCGTTCTCCATCTCTGGGAAACCCATCCGTCACGCCTTGACGGGCGATGGATTTTAATCTTGTATTGGCCCCTGGCCGGTTTGCAACTTGTCGTCGTCCTTCAAGGTCTTGAGGAAGCCTTGATGTAATGTTGGTGTAGTGACGCTTGTATATATCTTCATTTTGTGAAGTGCTCCCTACACCTAATGAGCCTTTCCCTGTTGTCACAGGAAGACACGTGGCCCTGGATCTTGCAGCTTCTTGCGACGTCGATGAGCTCGTCTTGGCATCCCCCTCTACACCCCTGAGCCATGCACGAACAAGGCCAAGGCGCGGTAGGAAGGTCCTCTGGAAGTCCGCCTTTGGGTTCGGCACAATCTCTTCTTCAGAAGGATAGTCGAACTCCTCGGTGATGGCGGGAGGTCGCCATCCATTACTCGACCCTTCACTTGTCTGCACTCCAAGAGTACCGCACAAGGCAAGGTTCTTCTCAGTTGATTCCTTTGCTTATTCAGCCTCCTGCTGAGCTTGGGCTTCTCCATCTTGGTCCATCCTTTCAGAGGGAACAAGAGGAAACTCCGTGGGAAGTGTTGCTTCTTGTGGGAGGGCAGCGTTGGCTGTACCATCGGAAGCTACTTCATTGTTGGAGGAGAACGTAAGCTTGGCTTCTTCAACGCCTTCCATCGGTGTGGCCGTTGGCGCTGGCATCTTCTGATTCTCTAGTGGGGGTGCTGGTGCAGTCGCCTTCACATGTTCATCATTCTTCTGGGGAAGGGATGAAGAAGGAACCACCTTGCTCCCTTGCTCAGTGCTTCTCGTGGATGTCTTGCGTCGTTTCGGCGCCAACCGGCTGAGCAGGTAGCTATAACGCTCATGCCGCTCCAAGTCGGGGGAGATGCGAAACTTGATCCTGTCATTTTCTTGAACAACCCCACCATCGGGTCGTAAACGTACCTGAGTGTGTCGAAGGACTAAGTCCTCAAGTTCTTTATAAAGAACATGGCGGTTTCTCCGACGTCTCTCGCGCTTGCGCTGGTTCTCCGTTGGAAAGATACCATCCCTTTGTACCTGTGGCGTGCGTAGGAGTGCTGGTGCAGGGCGCCTCGTGGAGGATGAAGTCCTGTCCGTCATCGCTTGCAGTTGTGGCCGATCTCCCCGCCTAGGAGGTGACGAAGGTCGTGGTAGAAGTGTCAATCGCAAAGGTTCCCGTGGTGGACACTGTTGAGTGGGCCGAGGGTCCCTCTCATCGTCTTGATGTCCCCGCCTGGGAGGTGACGAAGGTCGTGGTGAAAGTGCCTGTCGCAAAGGTTCCCGTGGTTGCCACTGTTGAGTGGGCCAGGGGTCCCTCTCACCGTCTTGATGTCTTGACCATCGGTTCCAACATGGAGGCATGTTGGGATATCTCCCTTGTGGGAAGTGTCGAGTTGGTGAAGGTTGTTGCCGAGGTGCCAAAGTCTGGCCCTCATGTTGAGGACGATGGCTTGGGGCTTGACGCCTCATCCTTCCTGCAGCTTGAGCCGATGATGCACTTGGCGTCGTTGGATCTTGGAGCCTCCTCTGGATATTGTTCATCTGCTCTTGGAGTTGGCGAAATTCTCGCCGTAGGTCATCGTCCCGTGGCGCGGGTGCTTCATGCCGAAGGGTGGAAAACCTGTTGTTGGGGAGAGACCTTCCGTTGACCGCCGAGTTGTGGAGACACGACGCCCATGCACCCCTTCGAGTGTCGCCAATGTTGAGGGAGATAGTAGGGCCTGGTAGAATGGGCTCTTTACGTGAGCGCCGCTTCCAGAACTCCTTCATGATGGCGCGTCTCACCAGCTCCTTGACCTTGCATGGCTCGTATGCCCAATCATCAGGGAACAAGTCATACGGAGGGGTTAAGGTGCTTCAGTAAGTGAACACCTTATTAGCTAGGTCCATGGCGCCGAGGGACCAATCCTCCTCCGGCACCGTGCTCTGAGCGATGCGGGAAGCTATCTATTGGTGGAGTAATTGTACCTTGCGGTACTTCCTCCTGTAGTTGCGTAGGGGATGAGGGCTATCCGACAAACGAGCGTTGGCCATGAGCCTACGCAAGTCTTGTGACATAGCCTCTAAACCCTCGAGAAGCTCAACCTCGGTACGCCGCGGTGTTGGTGTCAGCGGCTCCGAGTGCGTAGTCACGGTAGGGGCGTGGAGAGACGCCGCACTAGACTGCCTGTTGGTGGCTCTGGTGCGGAGGCGTTGAGCTGCCTCCACATCTCCTTTCATATCCGCCCTTGTCGATACCTTCAATAGGGCGCGCGCCTCAAGCATTAGCTCGCGACGCTCCTTCTTCATCTTGGCAGCCTCCCGCCTTAGTGCCTTCTTCGACTGCACAGTTTGAAACTACGCAGGATCCTGGGCTTGATGGATGTAGACCTTCTCGCCAAGCTCGATGACGACCATGGGCGGCATCGATCCAAACTGGATCATTAACGGCTCCAAGTTGTTGCCACGGGAGATTCCACCTGCATGAAAGGGATCTAGATGAGCGGAAACCCTCGTCGATGCCTTGTTATGCAGCATGCTGTGCAGGTTGGGAGACGAGCGAAGACGATTCAGACGACCATAGCGTAGAGAAGATGGGAGGAGAACCAGGTTCCACCGGGCGTGCCAATTTGTTTGACACGAGAAAAAAAATCTTATGGGCTCTCCGGGAGAAGGGACGAGAAGGGGTGTGGATTTTTCTCATGCGCCGGCGAAAAAATGCGGGCGTGCCAGTGTACCGTAGTACACAAAGAAAAGTGATATAGGAAACAAGTATTTCATTTATCTCTTTGGATGAACAAAATTACAAGATCCCGTAAAAAATGGTTGCACTCCATGGCCTACTAGCGCGGCCTGCCTGACTATGGCGACGTGCGGTCTCCTGGTTCCCGGGGCCTTGAAAAGCTCCCAGTTAATTACTCTCGCGGGTTGCTCCGCGAGATACCTCCGATTAAGCCATGTGGTCGTCTTCGTCGTCTTCGCTTCGCGTTCTCCATGCATGATGATGATGGTGTGAGTGTGTGGTGTGGGCGGCGGCAAAGCCCGTGTCCTCGTCGGTACACGTGCCGCTCAAAACATGGCTTTGTGTTGGCCACGTCCGCCCTCGCCGTCGCGCCTTGTCGGTCATGACAGCGTTGATGTAGTCAGTGTTGAAGTTGCATGGGTCCTGCTCTGCTCGGACTTCTTGACGATGTAGCGGCTTCGTCGGGTATGCAAGGGGTTGCCTCGCGGGAGTGTTCTTATGGAGACCAGCGTCGGTGTAAAACCAACGCTCGCTCATATCGGCAATGCCAGTGTGGTTGGCACCTCGTCTCGGTTGGACGCCGAGTTTACGGCGGTCCGCCAAGGAAAAGGATGCCACCTCACATGGCCATAGAAAGGGGACCTGTACACCGGCGACGCCGTGGACCTGTACGCCGGAAGCTGTTCACCAATGACATGTGCGCCGTGATAGGTGTGTCTCACTTGATTGAACGCCAAGTCTATGGCAGTCCGTTTTGTCAAGGACGCCACCCGGCGAACTCGTGAAGAGATGTTGTAGAGGTTTCATTGCCTTGGGTGGGTGCTACACCTAAAGGGGACCCATACGCCGGGGACGCCATGGACCTGTACATCGAGTCCTATATGTCGAGGACCTGTCCGCCATGGTGGGTGCCTCGTCTCGGCTAAATGCCGTATTCGGTGGTTTACCGAGACAAGTAGCAAGCCGAGACCTGTACGCCAAGGACCTGTTCGCGATGGTGGGTGCGCTTTCATAGGTGGGACCGGTCTCGGGCTGCATCGTCGTGAGCACCGGTTCCGCCACATCATCTCCTCCAAGAAGCAAGGCGCGAGACCTGTCCGGGGCGCCATGGACCTGTCCACCGTGATCGTAACGCCATGGACCTATGCACCGGAGAGACCTGTTCGTCATGGACTTGTCTCGGGCTACGTCGTCGCGAGCTCCGACTCCGCCATGTCGTCTCCTCTAGGAAGCAAGGCGCGAGACCTGTTCGGGGCACCATGGACCAGTGCACCAGTGACCTTTTCGCCGAGGACCGGTGCATCGGAGTCTGTACACCGTGATTGGAACATCATGGACCTGTTCATCGAGACCTGTTCGCCATGATCTGTGCGTCGCGACCTGTTCGTCGGGGGCAGGTAGGCCGCCGTGGTGGAGCACCAGGGCTAGCGGTTGGGCTGCGTCGTTGGCGAGCTCCGGCTACTCCTGGGTCATCTTCAACCAAGAACACGACGCTTGAAGACGAAGAGCTTGACATAGACAAAGTCTGACGGTGTCGGTGTAGACTCCTGGTCCGGTGAAATCGCCTCCGGCGACGACGGCGGGATCGGGTACGTACTCTCCGTGTATAGTGCATGCATGCTGGATGTGAGGGAGAAACAGAAGAAAGAAAAATTAGACAATCATCTCACCATAGGGGAACGTGAGCTTCATGTTCATGTTGCTGCCACCGGGGTTCCTTGCAGTTGTACAAGCCGGCCGGATGGATGCGTGAGGTGATGTTGCGGCCGCGTGGGTTCTGGGCGTGCGTGAGTTCTCCTTTCGCGCGAGTTGTGTTCTTCTGGGTGCCAAAGTCCTTGGTATTTATAGGGAGGAGTCAAACCCTCTGGGTCGCACGTCGGCACAAACCTTCCGATATTTGGGGTTTCTATCTTAAAACTTGCCTTTCTATGCCATCGTTCTTCTTGCCCTGCACGGCTGCAACACAAATCATAACATACCTAGCTAGCTAGCTCCAGACCGAACGTGTGATTCTTCGGGAGATCAAAACATGCCATGTCCATGTATACCTGTTTAATAACACCAAAGGAAAATAACACGTAAAACCCATACATGTATCCAAACTAGCGTTTGTATTGGTTCAGTTATAGACAAAAAGGCAAGTTAACCAAGTATTGTATGGGTGTTCAGGTATACGTACACCGGTAAGCTTGCCGGCCGGCCGAGATACCCGAATACGTATATACGTATCAAGTCTAAGCAAAGCTAGCCACGTACATGCAAACCTTCTTTTTCTTGAACATGCATGCATAAGGTAAGTGCATATGATAATAAAAAAATCTCACGTATAATACTCTTTTTGCCGATGAATAATGAGTCGCCCTCGGACATCTTCCTACAAGGCAAGTTCAGCTTCCAATTTTTATACAAGGAAGCTACATCTTCAACGTAGACCAAAGCTCCCGGTCGATGCTATTTCTTGACGCATCCGACCAGGGCTCTCGCACGGATCTTGCCATGTAAACATCATATGAGCTCCTTTAAAGATGAGACCCTGGGCAGCGTCTCAAAGCACACAAATTCGCCCATTGTCGACGACACGTCCTATTAGAAGACAAACAAAAGGTACAATTTCGTTACCTATCCACAAGCCAATGCATTGCTTTACGTATGCACGTCTTGAATACATGCAAGCAAAACATGTGTTTCTTGGTCTCCTGCTAATTTTGTATTTGTTGTCTTCCCCCGTGTCATCAGGATACTATGGGAAAGAGGTCTGGGTGGAGTCAAGATGCTGACGGATCGACGAGTGGTACTAAGAAAAGCAAAGGTGACTCGACTCCTCCCCCACCGCCGAGCAGGTCGAAAGGTAGCTCTAGCGGTGTGGAGTATATGCGCTTGACGCCTCCGCTGCCGAGTGCACCACGGTCTTCGCGACATCAACCTAGCCGCAACTCCAAAAATTCTAACAGGACGGTCCTCTCCCTTGACGTTGATGCTCCGCCACTAGGGACCCTGGAGGTAAAGAAAATAGTAATAATACCAGTAACAAATAAAACTTGTATGAATGTATTTCTTCCTTTAATCCCGTGTATATCCTGTGTGCATGCAGGACAAGCTCGAAGATGTGTTGCCGCACGTGCCTATGACTCGCGGCGTGGAGCGACTCCTAAACGAGGTGATGGAAGGCATGGACCAAGACGATCTGGTCACCAAATCGGCACCTCCAGCTGGGTCTAGTTCGGCGGTGAAACACACATCACCATCAGCGAGTGATCCAGCTGCGAATTCTTCAACTGTGGCAGGGAACGATCTCATTGCCAAATCCACCTTCCTGGTGACAAAACCTGCTTCTCTAGCAACATCAACCGGGACCACTGAAGCAAACAAAAAGGGTCACCAGGAGCTAACAACAACAAAGACGATGGGGTGACTGTGAATAGGCCAAGATCGTCTGTTTTTGGTACGTGTATACTATCCCAGCCCTCTTGCATATTATTTCTATCTTTTTTTATATGCTTTCTTGACTCTTTTTTTTCAGATGTCACAAACAAGTCAACTAAATTAGAAGGCTTCTACTCCCTTGAAGCAACGGAGCTCCAGGCAATACTTGAGAGACACCAGAACATCCTTGCCGGAGAAAGTACTCTACTGGAGAAGCTCAAAGTCCCTCTAGCTAACAACATCTCGATGCCAAGCCTTGTCCTCCCACCCGGAACAGCAGCAAAGTATATCTCGATAGGACTCAAAGATGTACAAGAGGCACTAAGGGCGCAGCCGATCAATGAGGAGCTAACCATAACTAGAATAGACGTCTGTGATAAGTATGTGGAAGATCTCGCCAGACCTTGAGATTCTGATTCGCCACCTTGAAGCAGTGGTGGCTCGTCTGGGCGGAAAGGGTGGTCTCACCACTTCCCACACATCGGCACCCGCGCCGGCGCAAGTGTCATCTCTGCTGGAGAAGCTCGATGCAGCTCATGCGGGGATCACTCAAGGACTTCGCCGCCTTGAGAAGGAAGGGCCCCGCCTAGAGGGACACCTTGCCAACCTTGCCTCCATCTGCAACAGACAAAATAAGTTGGCTGAAGAACATTGGACGCTTGCCAGCAAACATCAACAGCTTGTCGAGGAGTACAAGGCCCTCTGCGAGAAGGAAACCGAGATGGCGACACTAGCTGAAAAGCGCACAGGTGTCCTAGCTGACATGATGACTTCTAGCTCCTGCCATCTTGAAGCTCACGAGGATGCCATTCGGACTTCTTCAAAGGTGGCCGAGTCGTACGAAAGACACCGTGCAGTGGCCACTGCCTTCCTGGCCGCCGGGGGAACACTTCCGGAGATCGCTACAGTCCTCGCGTACAAAGCTTCTGAGTGAGGGAGCGGACTAGAGATCATGGTCTACTCTGCAAAAGCTGCACTTAGTTCAAATAGATTTTTTTGTATCTTAGTTAAATATAAACTGTCCTAGCTCGTCCAAAACAAAGATTGCTTAGTCCCAGCGAATTTTTGTATGATCGATCAATAAAATGATGGCTTTTGTGATATATCTCTTTTTAACTTTTACTCGCCGGGTCCGTCGTCGCGGCCACCACGTATAACCGAGGTATATATCTCCGTTGTACATATTGCCGCCTTTATGCATGCATGTATGTGCGTAGGCAGCCAGGCACATATGTGTACGTGTTACATTGTCAAACTTGCCTCTGTATAGTCTGCACTACTATTTCATGCATGCATGTGCATATACCAGTACGTGCGTGCATGTGCCATGCAATGGTATTTTGCCTTTGCATCAAAACTTCTCTTTGTACGTATAGCCTGCGTCAAAAATTCATCAATAAAAGGAAATTATTATTTTATGCAATAGTGTACAAAAACCCCTCGAACAGTCGTCGAGGTCATTAGGCAAGGCACTCCTCCACTCGTCGACGTCGATCTCCTCGTCCTCGGGGCCCACCTCGACGCCCTCAGCGCCGCTGTCACCGCCGCCTTCGACCTCGTCATCGGAGGAGAGCGCGATAACCTCGCCGCCCTCCACGCTGCCATCCTCGCCGCCTTCCACCTCGTCATCGGAGGAGAGTGCGATAACCCCGCCGCCGTCCACGCCAAAAAAGATCGCCCGCTCCGCCTCCACGAGCTCCGGGTGCTACCGACGGAGCTCTTGCATGTAGGCCTTGTCAGCGGCCTCGGCCTCGAGGCGCTCCCACGCCTCACGGTCCTCCCGTGCCATAGCCGAGCTCACCACCCTGGCTTTGGCGGAACGAGGTCGACCGGACGTGTGCCGAAGGGGAAATTGAGCCTAGCCGCCGCGCCATGGTAGCGGACCTGCCAGCGGTCGTACTCCATGGCTGCGAGCTCGGCCGTGTGGAAGCTACCGAGCCACCAGCGGGTGTGGGTCTCCCGATCTGTAATCTCGGTGACCCACGTCCCCCACCGCCACCGCCGGACCCCGGGGTAGGATCTCGTCGGCTACCGGGTCTGAGGGAGGACGGGGAAGTCCTCAAACCGGCATAGGGGCGCGGCGGCGGGCGGATCGGGGGACCAGCAACGGCGGAACGAGCTCGCAGAGTACGACGGGGACACCTCGGCGGCCACCTCGCCGGCGTCGGGTGAAAAGGCCGCGATAAACCTCTTTTTGGCAATTGGCTCCTCGAGCTCCCCGGCACACAATCAGAGGTTGAGGACGGAGGCGCCGGCGATGGCGGCGACCTACCAATGGTTTCGAGGGTGGTGTGTGTCTGTGTGAGCGGAGGTTTTGGGGAGTGTGTGTTGTGTGTGTTGGGGAGGAGGTGGTGTTTAAGGAAATACCGCGACAACTAAAAATTTTACTAGGCGGGAGTAACAAGGCGGGGCTACTGAAAATTTGGATCAAGGGCGAGCAGATATTTTTGAGACTGCGAGGGATACAGAGGCGGGAGTAAAATGCCGGGGCTACTGAAAATTTGAATCAAGGGACTGAATCAGAGCGGGAGTAACAGACATCGCACACAGTCCACACATACTAATCATGTGCTATCAAACATTAAAACCTTCCAGGAGGTAGATATCTTCGAGATTACGAGGCAGTAATATTTTCGAGATTGTGAGGGACGCAGAGGCAGGAGTATTTGGGGAGCGAGCTAGTGTGCTTGACACGCCGACTATGTACTGTAGCCGACGCACCTTCTCGTGTAAGCCATATGCGCACTATACACCGACGGTGCTCCAGGATATTTTCTGCTGCATCTCACACGGTTGGTGACAATAAACTATGTGGGATCTACTTGATTTTTCATCTTGATTTGAATTACGTAATGGGGTCACAGCGGCAATGGACGGTTGAAAGATCGTGGATGTCGCCTAGAGGGGGGTGAATAGGCGCTTTAAAATAATTACGGTTTAGGCTTGAACAAATGCGGAATAAACCTAGCGGTTAATTTGACAAGCACAAAACCTACAACAACTAGGCTCACCTATGTGCACCAACAACTTATGCTAAGCAAGATAAACAACTAAGTGATAGCAAGATATATGACAAGAAACAATATGGCTATCACAAAGTAAAGTGGATAAGTAAAGGGTTCAGGTAAGAGATAACCGAGGCACGCGGAGACGACGATGTATCCCGAAGTTCACACCCTTGCGGATGCTAATCTCCGTTTGGAGCGGTGTGGAGGCACAATGCTCCCCAAGAAGCCATTAGGGCCACCGTAATCTCCTCACGCCCTCGCACAATGCAAGATGCCGTGATTCCACTAAGGGACCCTTGAGGGCGGTCACCGAACCCGTACAAATGGCAACCCTTGGGGGCGGTCACCGAACCCATACACTTTGGCAACCCTTGGGGGCGGTCACCGGTACCCGTCAAATTGCTCGGGGCGATCTCCACAACCTAATTGGAGACCCCGACGCTTGCCCGGAGCTTTACACCACAATGATTGAGCTCCGAACACCACCAACCGTCTAGGGCACCCAAGCACCCAAGAGGAACAAGCTCAAGGGCACCAAGCACCCAAGAGTAATAAGCTTCTCAACTTGTAACTTCCACGTATCACCGTGGAGAACTCAAACCGATGCACCAAATGCAATGGCAAGGGCACACGGAGTGCCCAAGTCCTTCTTTCTCAAATCCCACCGAAGCAACTAATGCTAGGGAGGAAAATGAGAGGAAGAACAAGAAGGAGAACACCAAGAACTCCAAGATCTAGATCCAAGGGGTTCCCCTCACATAGAGGAGAAAGTGATTGGTGGAAATGTGGATCTAGATCTCCTCTCTCTTTTCCCTCAAAAACTAGCAAGAATCCATGGAGGGATTGAGAGTTAGCAAGCTCGAAGAAGGTCAACAATGGGGGAAGAACACGAGCTCAAAAGATAAGGTTCATTGGGGAAGAAGACCCCCTTTTATAGAAGGGAAAAAATCCAACCGTTATGTGCTCAGCCCGCACACGAGCGGTACTACCGCTCCACGAGCGGTACTACCGCTCTGGCGGAAGAAGCAGGGAAAAGGAGCAACCAAACATGAACCTTGGGGCGGTAGTACCGCTTATAAGCGGTACTACCGCGCACCCCAGCGGTACTACCGCTGGAGGAGCAGAACACGGGACCAAAAATGCAGTAGCGGTACTACCGCCCGACCGGAGCGGTACTACCGCTTACAGGCGGTACTACCACCCATCGGGGCGGTACTACCGCTTATAGGCGGAACTGTCGTGCCTTACTGCCGTGCAACTACTGCAAAACTCGACACGAAAAATGCAAGACCCAAAATCGAGGCGGTACCAGCGCGGAACCGTAGCCGTACTACCGCTTATGACCATAGGCGGTACTACCACTTTGGACAGCGGTACTACCGCTTGGGGCGATAAGCGGTACTGCCGCTCTGGCCGCGGTACTACCGCTAGGAAACCAAAACTGCCATAACTTCTGCATATGAGTTCCGAATTGAGCAAACTCAAGCTTGTTGGATTGAGAAAGATGAGTAGCATCAAAACAGCGACATAAGCTCCAACCGAGAAGAATCGGCATAACCTCCAACATCGAAAACATCATAGAAGATGCGAGTGAACTCCGTTTTCGATGAACTCGAGCTTGTCATCAAGATGACCATAAGCTCCAAAACTCACAAAGAGAAGAACCAAACAAGAACCAACAAAGATGATGCAAGGATGCAATGGTTTGAGCTCTCTATGAACGATACGATCAAGCTACTCATCGAGAGCCCCCCTTGATAGTACGGCAATCGATCCTATAACCCGGTCTCCCAACTACCATCATGAGACCGGTAAAATAGAAAACCTATCAAGAGCAAACCTTTGCCTTGCACATGGTCCACTTGAGCTAGATGATGACGATCTTGAATCCCTCAAGTTGGACCACCTTTCTTGGTTGTGTTGGCTCGATGAAGACTAGTTGATTGCTCCCCCATACTCCACTATGGGTGAGCCACTCTTCCGCACATCTTCACAAGTCCATTGTCACCACAATGGACGGCAAGCTTCAAGCATTTGATCTTTTCATGATGCTTCACTTGAACTTGCACACTGCAACCTAACCCCACAAAGAACTCTCACGAAGATCATGGGTTAGTACACAAAGCGTAATTGACAATTCTTACCACACCATGGGATCGCTTGATCCCTCTCGGTACATCTTGTGCGCTTTGTGTGTTGATCAACTTGATTCACTCTTGACTTAGTCTTGATCAACCTTGACTCTTTCCAACTCTCTTCATTTGGATGATGTCTTGAAGGTAAACATGAATGATCACACAATCTTCTTCTTCAAGACATGCTTGCAATAAGCTCTACTCTCACATGACCAATCTTTGGATAATTCCTTAATAACACCTTGGTCACCACATAAACTCCTTGAAACCAACACATGGACTTCAAGAAATGCCTATGGACAAATCCTTCAAATATAACTCAAGGCAACCATTAGTCCATAGAGATTGTCATCAATTACCAAAACCAAACATGGGGGCACCGCATGTTCTTTCAATGTTTGAATTGCTAGACCTTTTATCCGCAGTGAACATGCAACTATATGTGTGTTGTAAAAGAATTAGAATTATTCAGGGTTTGTTTGGACATTTTATACATTAAACTGATTTTCTAGCCATTTCAGGTGCACAACTCAAAATTAAACTACATGCAATGCTCCGGTGCATATAAATTGGTTGAAAAATCAAATTTGTGTCCTTGGGTGCATGCTTAGGTCCCATGCAAGAAATGAGAATGAATTTCAAACACCAGGGCACTGTTGATTGCCGGCAAAACGTTGAGATACCTGGTTTTTAAATTCTAGTAAATCCAAAACTCGTCTGAAATTCATGAAACTTGGCATGGTATCATGGAGCGGCATCAACATGTAGTGATAAAAATGTTGTCCCATTTGGGGCAGGTTCGTGTATAAGCTTCTCACAAACCAGAGCTTCTCACAACAAGCCTGATGGTTTCGGTAGGGAACGTGCCACCTTTGGGGACGAAACGATATCCGTTGCCTCTTATTGCTTTCAAATTTTTTCTAGTGTCAACATAGAACAATAGGAGTGCTGTGTTAAGTTTTGGAATTTTTCGGGGTTCGTTTGGACATTTTTATACATTAACTGGGGTTTCTAGGAATTTTATGTGCATAATTCAAATTTTAAATACATGCACATGCTCCCGTGCATATAAAATGGTTTAAAAATCAAATCTGTGTCCTTGGGTGCATGCTTAGGTCCCATGCAAGAAATGAGAATGAATTTCAAACACCAGGGCATTGTTGATTGCCGGCAAAACGTTGAGATACCTTTTTTTTAAATTATAGTAAATCCAAAACTCGTCTGAAATTCATGAAACTTGGCATGGTATCATGGAGCAGCAACAACATGAAGTGGTAAAAATTTTGTACCATTTGGGGCAGGTTTGTGTATAAGCTTTTCACAAACCAGAGCTTCTCACAACAAGCCTGATGGTTTCGGTAGGGAATGTGCCACCTTTGGGTACGAAACGATATCCATTGCCTCTTATTGCTTTCAAAATTTTTCTAGTGTCAACATAGAACAACAGGAGTGTTGTGTTAAGTTTTGGAAATTTTCGGGGATTGTTTGGACATTTTTATACATTAACTGGGTTTTCTAGGCATGTTTGTGCACAATTCAAATTTGAAATACATGCACATGCTCCTCTGCATATAAAATGGTTGAAAAATCAAATCTTTGTCCTTGGGTGCATGCTTAGGTCCCATGCAAGAAATGTGAATGAATTTCAAACACCAGGGCACTGTTGATAGCCGGCAAAACGTTGAGATACCTTGTTTTTAAATTCTAGTAAATCCAAAACTAGTCTGAAATTCATGAAACTTGGCATGGTATCATGGAGCGGCACCTCACATGCCGTGGTAAAATTTTTGTCCCATTTGGGGCAGGTTTGGGTATAAGCTTCTCATAAACGAGAGCTTCAAACAACAAGCCTGATGTTTTCGGTAGGAAACGTGCCACCTTTGGGGACGAGACGATATCCGTTGCCTCTTATTGCTTTCCAAAAGTTTCTAGTGTCAACATAGAACAACATGAGTGTTGTGTTAAGTTTTGGAATTTTTCGGGGTTCGTTTGGACATTTTTATACATTAACTGGGTTTTCTAGGCATTTTATGTGCATAATTCAAATTTGAAATATCAATGGTTGAAAAATCAAATCTATGTCCTTGGGTGCATGCTTAGGTCCCATGCAAGAAATGTGATTGAATTTCAAACACGAGGGCACTGTTGATTGCCGAAAAAACGTTGAGATAACCGATTTTTAAATTCTAGTAAATCCAAAACTCATCTGAAATTCATGAAACTTGGCATGGTATCATGGAGCGGCACCCGACATGTCGTGGTAAATAATTTGTCCCATTTGGGGCGGGTTTGGGTATAAGCTTCTCACAAACTAGAACTTCTCACAACAAGCCTAATGGTTTCGGTAGGGAACATGCCACCTTTGGGGACGAAACGATATCAGTTGCCTTTTATTGCTTTCCAAAATTTTCTAGTGTCAACATAGAACAACAGGAGTGTTGTGTTAAGTTTCGGAATTTTTCGGGGTTTGTTTGAACATTTTTATACATTAATTGGGTTTTCTAGGCATTTTATGTGCATAATTCAAATTTGAAATACATGCACATGCTCCAGTGCATATAAATTGGTTGAAAAATCAAATCTGTGTCCTTGGGTGCATGCTTAGGTCCCATGTAAGAAATTGGAATGAATTTCAAACACCAGGGCACTGTTGATTGCCGCCAAAACGTTGAGATACCTGGTTTTTAAATTCTAGTAAACGTTGAGATACCCGGCGATGGCGGACGGGCGTAGCAAGCAGCCGAGTGGCGCGGATGACGACGGTGACCGAGCGGGTGGCGTCAGCGGCGCTTTTACTGACAACAAGATCTGTGCAGCTCGTTCTCCTCTACTCGAACAGATGCATAAACAGATACAGATAGTCAGATACTGACGTGTACTGTGTACATAGAATCAGGAGGTAGTTTGGTCTTTTTCTATGTTTATAAATGGAAAAGGAAAAAGGGAAATCACTAAAAGAGGAAAGTGGCATCGTAATCAAGGAGCCAACGAGCGGAGTGGCAATTCTGCGAAACCAATCTTGAAAGTGGCAATTTTGAGAAGGGAGCCACATATTGAAAGTCTCTCGATCGATCGCTAAAAGGCCCCGCGGTAAAAAAAGAAAAAAAACCGCCCGCCCGCACGACCCGCTCCTTCTCCCGCACGACCTCCTTCCCCTCCCGCGCCGTTCGCCTCCCGCAGCTTCACCGCCGCCTCGCGCCGCCGGAACCACGGGAAGCTGCCGCAGGTTGCCGGGAGCCCGCCCCCGCCGCGGGTCGCCGCCTGCCTCCCCAGCCGCAGGAGCCCGCCGCGTCGTGGGTTGCCGCCTGCCTCCCCAGCCGCGGGAGCCCGCCCCGCCGCGCCTTCGCCGCCTCCCCAGCCGCAGCTTGGCCGCCGCCACTCCGCCTCCGCCACGCCGCCACTCCGCCGGAGTCGCAAGTAAGTTTCTATCGCTGAACTCATCTATACTCACAGACCAAGCAAACCAATTTCGTAGGCACGCATACAAATAGCTGCCTTTAGCAGTGAGTTATCCGTCCAAGTCAACATATCTGTATTGTTTGATTTTTTCCATGCACTGTGGCTGTACATGATATTGGTAAATACAGTGGAGATCATGGGCTGCGACAATACAATAGAGATCATGCCGAGGCTGAAAATTTTGCTTTTTATAAAAGCAGGACAGTTAAAAAAAGTTGTTTACATTGTATCCTTCATTTATATATAAGTGAAGATTTTTATTAGCTTTTAGTATTGAAAAGCGTATACATTGATTCCTAATTTGATGCAAATAAACAAACTGATTGGACATTATTTAGCATCCAAGAAGCGGCTCACGGCGTACCAGATCCGAGGCGACACCACCGCCACCTGCAGCTTGTCCTCCTTGGTCTGATTCGCCACCCTGTATCCCCCAAAACCTCACAAGTTTGCAGGTACTGTCCTCTCTGATCAATAATCTTGTTCTTCCTCTCTGCTCCCAGGTTATTTTCTCTTATTATCTGGCAATCTCTGATGTTACTTTTGATTTTTGTAGTATCATTAGTTTCATTGTACTGATGAACATGGCAATATGCAGGGAGTGTGCATCTAGGAAGAATGACGTGAAAATAAAAGATGCATTTATTTGATGATAAGATCAGTACAATGATAATCCCAAATATAGAAACAAAGTGAAGAGGAACAATGTACTGCTCCCGTAATGTCAGGCAAATTTCTAAAAAGAAAACAGTTCAATCCTAAACTATATATTTGGTGAAGCGATTAATATAGACTTGAAATTACAAGTTTAGAATTCGCTTTAGACTTTCTAATTCAGAAGTATTTAAGTTTAAATTCAATAAGAATTCTGTACTGCCCACACTGTAAAATGTTTTTCAAGGAAGGATTGTTTACATTTAAGCAGACCACTTTTACGCCACATGGGTTGTAAATAGCCTGCCAGCAACATTATTTGTTATTTACCTTGAAGCTAAACAACATGGTGCCTTTGGTTCTTCGGGGCTGTTTGGTTGTTGCCCAGCAGCGCCACGCCAAATTGTGGGCGTCGCGGGCGCGCCAATATATTGGCAGCCAAAACGGACGCCCCTGGTTTCGCCAACGAATTGGCGTACAAGCACAGAGGAAAAGGTGGGTTCAGTTGGCGAGCCAAAACGTTGGAACCAATCCAAGCAAGCTGCGGTGTCCTGGTCAACGCCAAAATATTGGCTGGGCGTGCGACGGATCCAATCCAAACAGCCCCTTCATGTGTGCCAACTGATTTCTTATCTTCTACCTCTGCTTATTTGCATCTATCCTTAATGTTGCTTCGTTTTCATTGAGAGGCTAGACTTCATTTTGGTGCCACTACGATGATGTTTTTTTTACTATGAAGTGGAAAAGGGGTCGGAAACTAAATATTGTTATGCCAGGTTATTTTCTCTTATTATCTGGCAATCTCTGATGTTATGGTGAGAAGTAGAAACTATTAAAGTGATGTACACAACGGTGTGAACTCTTATATCCTGTGATTTTGGACAACATATTAGACTATTCTTATATAATTAATTCCGATTACTATATTAATTTGATTCTTATAATGCTGGTCTTGCTAGCTTTCAAAGTAGGCTTCTTATGCATTTTTTTACAACAAATGCTCATGGAGCTGATATATATAGTAGTGCTCTTTGTGTTCATATTGTAGCATGCCGCATGGATTGAGCTCGAGCCTGACTCCAGCAAGCTTTCTTTTAGTTGGTCGTGCTACAGTTTTTAATTTGGTTTCAGATTTTTCAACTTGACATATATGTATTTAGCCCTCCTCATTTACTCATCTCTGATTCTTTGGGTCGTTTTAGAAGTTCTGATAGTTTAATCTATTAGCAGTACGGTGTCGATGATGCTCTACGACTAGCAGAAAAATTCTAATATACCTTTTATTTTCTTACATAGTGTTTCCTACGCTCCCGCAAAAAAAAAAGTGTTTCCTACGTGCAAACTCTGCTTTAGTGCTTATGTGTGTAAATTATTAACTCAATGTAAATCGATTTCTTCATATTTCTTTGTGCTTGTTACTGCATATTGCTTGTTTTGGACCACTGTACAAAATTGCATCTAAATTGAGACTGATACCTACTTTTCAAATTGTCAGAGATGACAAGATCCACTTTCTTTTGGAAAGGAGAAGGGAGGACAGAGAGAATCAAAACAAAGGAATGTAACCATCAACTTATTACATTTTTCCTTCAAGAACTAACATTGTTGCTGTAACACACAAAACCTGTATCGTTTTAGTAGAACATCCATTCTTATTCTCAGCCTCTCACCTGCAGTAGTACATACAAATAAATTCCTACCAGTAGGCAAAAACCATGTGAAGCCCCTAATCCTCCGCTGATATTTTTCCTAGGCAACTTCACATGGAATTAGGATCAGTTAATAAGATTATGGTATATTTTCAAATTTTCTTGCTTTATGCATGAACCTATCATCAAGATTTCAATCTCTTATATGTGCCTTTGCTGTTGTAGATTTATTGGTGTTGATTTGCAGTAAGAGGAAATGTACTGTTGTTCTCATCAATTTCTTTCATACCATGTGTATGGTTAGTTCTTAATATTCTTCATTATTCACAATACTTGAACCCACTAGGATTCATTTATTGTTATTTACCTTCAAGCACTATATATTACTGTTGTTTATTGTCCACCTTGATCCTTTGCTGATGTTTTTCCTAGGCAACTTCACATGGAATTAGGATCACTTAATAAGATTCTGGTATATTCTGCAAATTTTCTTGCTTTATGCATGGACCTATCATCAATATTTGGATCTCTTATATGTGCCTGTGCTGCTGTATATTGGTTGGTGTTGATTTGCAGTAAGAGGAAATGTACTATTGTTCTCATCAATTTCTTTCATACCATGTTATAGAAATATGTTGTTTAAATATGAAGAGGCGGATAAGTTTCTGGCTTTAGTTACTGACTATCCAGATCCGGCTTGCTTCTCAGCCATGGCCTACATTTAGAAGAAATATGTTGTTGAAATATGAAGAGGTGGATAAGTTTCTGGCTTTAGTTACTGAATATCTAGATCCGGCTTGCTTCTCAGCCATGGTCTACATTTAGAGAAGACATGTTCATATGTAAGAGATTTAAGGTCAATGATCTCCCCCTGTTGTAATGCTCATCATCTTAAATCGGACATTGCTATATATATGCACCATGGTTCATGACTGTACTTTTTTCATACGTCTTTACAAAGTTTGTCAGTATTATTATGCAGAGACAACCTGTCATGGTTCTGCGTTGATGTGTTCGTTCATTTGTCAGTTTCTTTTGCTTTGAAACAATGTTGATTGGCTGAAAGAATGGTTGCGCGTGTCTTACACGCTTATACCTACTTGAAAGTTAAATTTTATTAGCAAATCCATCGAGAACAATGTCAACATTTTACGTCTTGCTACATGAAGCTATGTACTGCAGGGTACAATAGTGTTAACATTTCCGGTGCTCATTGACAATAAGATCGAAGATGTATTTTCTTGATTGGAAATATTATACCTCAAATTTAATTCAACTGTGGTTACAATGACAACTTTATGCCTTGAATAACAAGTGATTATGTGAGTGTAGGAATTAGGACTGGTGACAACAACATGTGGAGCGGCACAACAAGTGGTGCTGTGGGGGCACCGAAGCAAGGGCAGTCAGGCAAATCCAACGGCGTGAACGTCCCTATGTATAGCTTGGGAGGGGTCCCATCGCTGACTGCGATCGCCCTATCTGGAGAAGGGGCACGTTGGTTCATGAAACAATCAACACGTCTTTATGACTCGGAATTAGGAATCCTATGCACTTTGCATCAAATTTGAATTCCCAAAAGAGTTATTCATGTTATGATAGAAATATTTATGTTTCATATTCGAGACGTGCGTTGCACGTACATGATTACTAGTTAAACTAACTAATCTGGTTAATTAGCTACTGGACCCCACTTGTCATAGATTAATTAGCTAAACTAATTAGTTTTAATTATTAAAACATTTTAGTTAGAGGAATAAGCGGTGGGGCCTGCACGTCAGTGGCTGGGGCCTGCCCAGTCAGCAGTTGACTCGGTCAACAAGGACCGTGGGACCCACCTGCCAGTGACACAGAGGGCCCAGTGGCAGGGCCACATCGGACCGGCACCGGAGTGAGCTCCGGCGAGTCCTGTTCGCGGCGGAGGGCTCGGGCGGCCATTGGGATTCGTCCCCCGTCGTCCATTTGACGCGCGGGGCGGGGGGGGGGGTGCGTTCGGTCGAGGGCGATGAGCCGCATCGAACTGGGGCGGTAGCCGGGCCGGGGGCGGCCGGAGACGGCGCCGGCGACCAAAGAAGGGGCGGAGCGCGTCGGGTTCGCGTCGCAGGTGCCTATTTGGCACGCGGAACGGTGCATTCGGATGCGGGTGAGTCGCCACGTCGAGCGGTGCAAGTGGCTGGAGCGGGGGAGGTCCCGAGCATCGCCGACGATGAGCAGAAGCGACGACGGCTTCGGGCAAACGCTGGCGCGGGGCTGCGGTGCACGACGGGGCGGTCAGCGAGCGTGGGTGGCTCCATGGCGATGCACCAAGCACGACCACGTGCTCAGTGGCAGGCCATAGCGACTGTGGCTGTGACGGCGAGGTGGGCGACGACGGCGAGCTCGCGGGTGCGGCGACAACTAGCTAGAGAGGGGGGCGGCCTACTTGAGAGAGGGGAGAGGGGGAGGAGCTCACCGGGTGGGCGCACGAAGGCCCGGCGAGCAACGGGAGCGCAGTGGCGATGAATCGCGACGGCGGCGTCGCGATGGCCGGAGAAGGGGATTGGGTCGCCGGCGTTGCTGTGCTGCTCCCCGACTTGATCCAATGGCGCCAGACGAAGGGGTCGACGGCGCTGGGGCTCCCGGACAGTTCGGCGGGGTCGGAGGGACCCGGTGGCCGCGGGCTCGACCGGCGCACGGCGACGGTGGCGCTCGGGAGGAGCGAGCGCGTGAGGGAGAGGGGAACGAGCGAGGAGGAGGAGGCGGATCTGGGTCTGGCTAGGGTTTGGCAGGGGCGGGGTGGCCTTATCCGCCAGGGGAGACGATGGGGAGGCGCGGGATGGCCGGCGCGTGGCCATCGCGGCCACGGGCGGCTGGCCGTCGTCCACCTCCCCTCTGTGAACAGAGTAGGAAGGAGAGGGGTAGGTGGGCCGGGCCTCACTGTAGTTAGCAGGCCTAAGTGCATAGTGCACTTCGGCCTTTTTCTTTTCTTATCATGTTTTCTTTTTATTTAATAAACAGAGATGGGTAAGAAAATATTGGGCATGCTATTGACTTGGGAAAAATATGGGAAGGGCCCCTTTTATTCCCTAGTGATCTTAGGCAGTGCCACAAACAATTTGGAGACCAGAAGAATTCATTTGGTATTTTTCATAAATAGGATAGCATTTAAAAATGCTGAATTGCTACTGCTCATCTTTGCACAAAAGTGATGTTGTGTTCCTTAACAAATAATTGTTATGGAAATTTTGACAACTGATGAACATTTTTCCAGCAATATTTGAGGAACTTCAAACTTCACTTGAATTTGAATGTACTGGAATTTCAAATGGGATATTGAACAAACGTGATTAAGCATTGTTTGGAAAAAAATGATTAGCTTAATCATAGTGGGCTACTGTAGCATGACACTGGGGGTGTTACAAATCTCCTCCACTACAAGAAATCTCGTCCCGAGATTTAAGTGGGGAAGTAAAGAGTAACTTCGTGAGAACTGACCCTTATAGAGTTAATTATCTGGTGAACAATTCAGGGAATGAGGCAGAAGTATCTCTCGAGTTGAAACTTAATAAAACATCGAGAGCAAAGTATGAAGGTACAATAAGAAGTTACAACCGAATGGACAAATGATTGATACCTGAACAGGGTGTGAGAAAGGGGTTCAGAGCATCGGGAATAGACCATCTCTCGGAAGGTGACTCGTGACATGATATGAAGCCAAGTGTAAAGAATATTTCGGCATCAAGGTTGTACAGGAGAGTCAGGTTTCGATCCTGTGGAACTGTGGGTTATGGGCCCACCATGTGGGTTAAAAGAAGGAAAGGTGCTATTCATTTTGCACGGTCATGATAGTAAGGCATGTCAGAGGGTAGCCTGCCAGTTATGTCGGCAACAATCGTCGGTACCAAGGGCGAGGGACGAAGAGAACCATTCTCCTGCTCGTTGAATGAGGCGGACCAATAGGCAAAGTTCTCGTCCATCGGTGGCTATCGGAATGTCGTCCACAATAGTAACAGGGTCTTACTGACAGTTTGTACACCAAGGTGTTTACATAAGCAGGGAAATATTTCTGCTTATATCATAAAATTTATAAGAGAGGTTAATCAAACCAACGGAAAGGAAAATGTGCCTATCAAACTTAACAGACCAATGGAAAGGAAAATGTGTTTCACACAAGAATTAGGAGTATATCCTTCCCAAAGAAAAGCGGAGCATGATATACATGATAGGACATTAAGTGCAAAAGCATTTAAATAAGGGGCGAGCGAAGAATTAGGATATTACCCATACAACGGTGTTTGGATAATAGATCAAGAAGCATTTAGCATTTTGCTTCAAATGTTCGTGTTGATATTCGGAATACCACAGTCATGCTTCGAGATAGCACTGATATGGTGTTTCAATTAAGGATTGGGTCTGTAGATCATAAGAGATTCAAGGATCATTTCCAAGATTATCTCGGAACGTAAGGTATAACCAAACAAAATCAGGTCTATGTTGGCAGGAAGTCAAGGATGTTGTCGATGATAACACAATCATCGAGGGGGGAGGATGGTATTTCTCATCATGAATTCGATTGATAGCCTGAGACAAGTCAGTATATTGATGGGGATCACGACAGATTTTGTCGAGGTACTATGAAGAGGCCATCGAACAGCGACGACATCAAGCAAAAGGAATGATGAAGCGAAAGGTTATTGGTGTTGGGAATCGTAGCATAATTTAAAATTTTCCTACGCTCACCAAGATGCATCTATGGAGTCTACTAGCAACGAGGGGAAAGGAGTGCATCTACATACCCTTGTAGATCGCGAGCGGAAGCGTTCCAATGAACGTGGATGACGGAGTCGTACTCGCCGTGATCCAAATCACCGATGACCGAGTGCCGAACGGACGGCACCTCCGCGTTCAACACACGTACGGTGCAACGACGTCTCCTCCTTCTTGATCCAGCAAGGGGGAAGGAGAGGTTGATGGAGATCCAGCAGCACGACGGCGTGGTGGTGGATGTAGCGGGTCTCCGGCAGGGCTTCGCCAAGCTTCTGCGAGAGAGAGAGAGAGAGAGGTGTTGCAGGGGAGGAGGGAGGCGCCCAAGGCTGTGATGTTGCCGCCCTCCCTTCCCCCCACTATATATAGGGCCAAGGGAGAGGGGGGGGCACAGCCTTGCCCCTTCCTCCAAGGAAGGGTGCGGCCAGGGGGGAGTCCTTCCCCCCCAAGGCACCTCGGAGGTGCCTTCCCCCTTTAGGACTCTCCCTTCTTTCTTATCTCTTGCGCATGGGCCTCTTGGGGCTGGTGTCCTTGGCCCATATAGGCCAAGGCGCACCCCTTACAGCCCATGTGCCCCCCCGGGGCTGGTGGACCCCCTTGGTGGACCCCCGGACCCCTTTCGGCACTCCCGGTACAATACCGATAAAGCGCGAAACTTTTCCGGCGACCAAAATAAGACTTCCCATATATAAATCTTTACCTCCGGACCATTCCGGAACCTCTCGTGACGTCCGGGATCTCATCCGGGACTCCGAACAACTTTCGGGTTTCCGCATACATATATCTCTACAACCCTAGCGTCACCGGACCTTAAGTGTGTAGACCCTACGGGTTCGGGAGACATGCAGACATGACCGAGACGCCTCTCCGGTCAATAACCAACAGCGGGATCTGGATACCCATGTTGGCTCCCACATGCTCCACGATGATCTCATCGGATGAACCACGGTGTCGAGGATTCAATCAATCCGTATGCAATTCCCTTTGTCAATCGGTATGTTACTTGCCCGAGATTCGATCGTCGGTATCCCAATACCTTGTTCAATCTCGTTACCGGCAAGTCTCTTTACTCGTACCGCAATGCATGATCCCGTGACTAACGCCTTAGTCACATTGAGCTCATTATGATGATGCATTACCGAGTGGGCCCAGAGATACCTCTCCGTCACACGGAGTGACAAATCCCAGTCTCGATCCGTGCCAACCCAACAGACACTTTCGGAGATACCCGTAATGCACCTTTATAGTCACCCAGTTACATTGTGACGTTTGGCACACCCAAAGCACTCCTACGGTATCCGGGAGTTGCACGATCTCATGGTCTAAGGAAAAGATACTTGACATTGGAAAAGCTCTAGCAAACGAAACTACACGATCTTTTATGCTATGCTTAAGATTGGGTCTTGTCCATCACATCATTCTCCTAATGATGTGATCCCGTTATCAATGACATCCAATGTCCATAGTCAGGAAACCATGACTATCTGTTGATCAACGAGCTAGTCAACTAGAGGCTTACTAGGGACACGTTGTGGTCTATGCATTCACACATGTATTACGATTTCCGGACAATACAATTATAGCATGAATAATAGACTATTACCATGAACAAAGAAATATAATAATAACCATTTATTATTGCCTCTAGGGCATATTTCCAACAGTCTCCCACTTGCACTAGAGTCAATAATCTAGTTACATTGTGATGAATCGAACACCCATTGCGTCCTGGTGTTGATCATGTTTTGCCCTAGGGAGAGGTTTAGTCAACGGATCTGCTACATTCAGGTCCGTATGTACTTTACAAATATCTATGTCTCCATTTTGAACACTTTCACGAATGGAGTTGAAGCGACACTTGATATGCCTGGTCTTCCTGTGAAACCTGGGCTCCTTCGCAAGGGCAATAGCTCCAGTGTTGTCACAGAAGAGAGTCATCGGGCCCGACGCATTGGGAATCACCCCTAGGTCGGTAATGAACTCCTTCATCCAGACTGCTTCCTGTGCTGCCTCCGAGGCTGCCATGTACTCCGCTTCACATGTAGATCCCGCCACGACGCTTTGCTTGCAACTGCACCAGCTTACTGCTCCTCCATTCAAAATATACACGTATCCGGTCTGTGACTTCGAGTCATCCAGATCTATGTCGAAGCTAGCGTCGACGTAACCCTTTATGACGAGCTCTTCGTCACCTCCATAAACGAGAAACATATCCTTAGTCCTTTTCAGGCACTTCAGGATATTCTTGACCGCTGTCCAGTGTTCCATGCCGGGATTACTTTGGTACCTTCCTACCAAACTTACGGCAAGGTTTACATCAGGTTTGGTACACAGCATGGCATACATAATAGACCCTATGGCCGAGGCATAGGGGATGACACTCATCTTTTCTATATCTTCTGCCGTGGTCGGGCATTGAGCCGTGCTCAATTGCACACCTTGCAATACAGGCAAGAACCCCTTCTTGGACTGATCCATACTGAACTTCTTCAATATCTTGTCAAGGTATGTACTCTGTGAAAGACCAATGAGGCGTCTTGATCTATCTCTATAGATCTTGATGCCTAATATATAAGCAGCTTATCCAAGGTCCTTCATTGAAAAACACTTATTCAAATAGGCCTTTATACTTTCCAAGAATTCTATATCATTTCCCATCAATAGTATGTCATCCACATATAGTATGAGAAATGCTACAGAGCTCCCACTCACTTTCTTGTAAACACAGGCTTCTCCATAAGTCTGTGTAAACCCAAACGCTTTGATCATCTCATCAAAGCGAATGTTCCAACTCCAAGATGCTTGCACCAGCCCATAGATTGAGCGCTGGAGCTTGCATACTTTGTTAGCATTCTTAGGATCGACAAAACCTTCCGGCTGCATCATATACAACTCTTCCTTAAGGAAGCCATTAAGGAATGCCGTTTTGACGTCCATCTGCCATATCTCATAATCATAGTATGCGGCAATTGCTAACATGATTCGGACGGACTTCAGCTTCGCTACGGGTGAGAAAGTCTCATCGTAGTCAACCCCTTGAACTTGTCGATAACCCTTAGCGACAAGTCGAGCTTTGTAGATGGTCACATTACCATCTGCGTCCGTCTTCTTCTTAAATATCCATTTGTTTTCTATGGCTCGCCGCTCATCGGGCAAGTCAGTCAAAGTCCATACTTTGTTTTCATACATGGATTCTATCTCGGATTTCATGGCTTCTAGCCATTTGTCGGAATCCGGGCCCGCCATCGCTTCTTCATAGTTCGAAGGTTCACCGTTGTCTAACAACATGATTTCCAGGACAGGGTTGTCGTACCACTCTGGTGCGGAACGTGTCCTTGTGGACCTACGAAGATCAGTAACTTGATCCGAAGCTTCATGATCATCATCATTAACTTCCTCCCCAGTCGGTGTAGGCACCACAGGAACATTTTCCCGCGCTGTGCTACTTTCCGGTTCGGAAGGGGTGACTATCACCTCATCAAGTTCCACTTTCCTCCCACTCAATTCTTTCGAGAGAAACTCCTTCTCTAGAAAGGACCCGTTCTTGGCAACGAAGATCTTGCCTTCGGATCTGAGGTAGAAGGTATACCCAATAGTTTCCTTAGGGTATCCTATGAAGACGCATTTCTCCGATTTGGGTTCGAGCTTTTCAGGTTGAAGTTTCTTGACATAAGCATCGCATCCCCAAACTTTTAGAAACGACAGCTTAGGTTTCTTCCCAAACCATAATTCATACGGTGTCGTCTCAACGGATTTCGACGGAGCCCTATTTAAAGTGAATGCGGCAGTCTCTAAAGCATAACCCCAAAATGAGAGCGGTAAATCGGTAAGAGACATCATAGATCGCACCATATCCAATAGAGTGCGATTACGACGTTCGGACACACCATTTCTCTGAGGTGTTCCAGGCGGCGTGAGTTGTGAAACTATTCCACATTCCTTAAGTGTGCACCAAACTCGTGACTTAAATATTCTCCACCACGATCTGATCGTAGGAATTTTATTCTCCTGTCACGTTGATTCTCAACTTCACTATGAAATTCCTTGAACTTTTCAAAGGTTTCAGACTTGTGTTTCATTAGGTATACATATCCATATCTACTTAAATCATCAGTGAGAGTGAGAACATAACGATATCCTCCGCGAGCCTCAACACTCATTGGGCCACACACATCGGTATGTATGATTTCTAATAAGTTGGTTGCTCGCTCCATTGTTCCGGAGAACGGAGTCTTGGTCATCTTACCCATGAGGCATGGTTCGCACGTGTCAAATGATTCGTAATCAAGAGACTCCAAAAGTCCAGCCGCATGGAGCTTCTTCATGCGCTTGACACCAATGTGACCAAGGCGGCAGTGCCACAAGTATGTGGGACTATCGTTATCAACTTTACATCTTTTGGTATTCACACTATGAACATGTGTAATATCACGTTCGAGATTCATCAAAAATAAACCATTGACCAGCGGGGCATGACCATAAAACATATCTCTCAAATAAATAGAACAACCATTATTCTCGGATTTAAATGAGTAGCCATCTCGAATTAAACGAGATCCAGATACAATGTTCATGCTCAAAGATGGCACTAAATAACAATTATTGAGGTTTAAAACTAATCCCGTGGGTAGATGCAGAGGTAGCGTGCCGACGGCGATCACATCGACCTTGGAACCATTCCCGACGCGCATCGTCACCTCGTCCTTCGCCAGTCTCCGTTTATTCCGTAGTTCCTGCTTTGAGTTACAAATATGAGCAACCGCACCGGTATCAAATACCCAGGAGCTACTACGAGTACTGGTAAGGTACACATCAATTACTTTTATATCACATATACCTTGGGTGTTGCCGGCCTTCTTCTTGTCCGCTAAATATTTGGGGCAGTTCCGCTTCCAGTGACCACTTCCCTTGCAATAAAAGCACTCAGTCCCGGGCTTGGGTCCATTCTTTGACTTCTTCCCAGTAACTGGTTTACCGGGCGCGGCAACTCCCTTGCCGTCCTTCTTGAAGTTCTTCTTACCCTTGCCCTTCTTGAACTTAGTGGTTTTATTCACCATCAACACTTGATGTTCTTTTCTGATCTCCCCTTCCGCTGATTTCAGCATTGAATATACCTCGGGAATGGTCTTTTCCATCCCCTGCATATTGTAGTTCATCACAAAGCTCTTGTAGCTTGGTGGAAGCGACTGGAGGATTTGTCAATGACCGCGTCATCCGGGAGATTAACTCCCAGCTGAGACAAGCGGTTGTGCAACCCAGACATTCTGAGTATGTGCTCACTAACAGAACTGTTCTCCTCCATTTTACAGCTGAAGAACTTGTCGGAGACATCATATCTCTCGACCCGGGCATGAGCTTGAAAAACCAGTTTCAGCTCCTCGAACATCTCATATGCTCCATGTTTCTCAAAACGCTTTTGGAGACCCGGCTCTAAGCTGTAAAGCATGCCGCACTGAACGAGGGAGTAATCATCAGCACGTGATTGCCAAGCGTTCATAACGTCTTGGTTCTGTGGGATTGGTGCATCACCTAGCGGTGCTTCTAAGACATAATCTTTCTTGGCTACTATAAGGATGAGCCTCAGGTTCCGGACCCAGTCCGTATAGTTGTTGCCATCATCTTTCAGCTTGGTTTTCTCTAGGTACGCGTTGAAATTGAGGACAACGTTGGCCATTTGATCTACAAGACATAGTGTAAAGATTTTAGACTAAGTTCATGATAATTGAGTTCATCTAATCAAATTATTTAATGAACTCCCACTCAGATAGACATCCCTCTCGTCATCTAAGTGAAACATGATCCGACTTTAACTAGGCCGTGTCCGATCATCACGTGAGACGGACTAGTCAAGATCGGTGAACATCTCCATGTTGATCGTATCTTCTATACGACTCATGCTCGACCTTTCGGTCCTCCGTGTTCCGAGGCCATGTCTGTACATGCTAGGCTCGTCAAGTCAACCTAAGTGTATTGCGTGTGTTCCGAGGCCATGTCTGTACATGCTAGGCTCGTCAACACCCGTTGTATTCGAACGTAAGAATCTATCACACCCGATCATCACGTGGTGCTTCAAAACGACGAACCTTCGCAACGGTGCACAGTTAGGATGAACACTTTCTTGAAATTATTATAAGGGATCATCCTACTTGCTACCGTCGTTCTAAGCAAATAAGATGCAAAAACATGATAAACATCACATGCAATCAAATAGTGACATGATATGGCCAATATCATCATGCTCCTTTGATCTCCATCTTCGGGGCACCATGATCATCTTTGTCACCGGCATGACACCATGATCTCCATCATCATGATCTCCATCATTGTGTCTTCATGAAGTCGTCACGCCAACGATTACTTCTACTTCTATGGCTAACGCGTTTAGCAATAAAGTAAAGTAATTTACATGGCGTTATTCAATGACACGCAGGTCATACAAAATAATAAAGACAACTCCTATGGCTCCTGCCGGTTGTCATACTCATCGACATGCAAGTCGTGATTCCTATTACAAGAATATGATCAATCTCATACATCACATATATCATTCATCACATCTTCTGGCCATATCACATCACATAGCACTTGCTGCAAAAACAAGTTAGACGTCCTCTAATTGTTGTTGCAAGTTTTTACGTGGTTTGTAGGTTTCTAGCAAGAACATTTCTTACCTACGTATGACCACAATGTGATTTGCCAATTTCTATTTACCCTTCATAAGGACCCTTTTCATCGAATCCGTTCCGACTAAAGTAGGAGAGACAGACACCCGCTAGCCACCTTATGCAACTTGTGCATGTCAGTCGGTGGAACCTGTCTCACGTAAGTGTACGTGTAAGGTCGGTCCGGGCCGCTTCATCCTACAATGCCGCCAAAACAAGAAAAGACTAGTAGCGGCAAGAAGAATTGGCAAACTCAACGCCCACAACTTCTTTGTGTTCTACTCGTGCATAGTAACTACGCATAGACCTGGCTCTGATACCACTGTTGGGAATCGTAGCATAATTTAAAATTTTCCTATGCTCACCAAGATGCATCTATGGAGTCTACTAGCAACGAGGGGAAAGGAGTGCATCTACATACCCTTGTAGATCGCGAGCGGAAGCGTTCCAATGAACGTGGATGACGGAGTCGTACTCGCCGTGATCCAAATCACCGATGACCGAGTGCCGAACGGACGGCACCTCCGCGTTCAACACACGTACGGTGCAGCGACGTCTCCTCCTTCTTGATCCAGCAAGGGGGAAGGAGAGGTTGATGGAGATCCAGCAGCACGACGGCGTGGTGGTGGATGTAGCGGGTCTCCGGCAGGGCTTCGCCAAGCTTCTGCGAGAGAGAGAGAGAGAGAGGTGTTGCAGGGGAGGAGGGAGGTGCCCAAGGCTGTGATGTTGCCGCCCTCCCTTCCCCCCACTATATATAGGGCCAAGGGAGAGGGGGGGGGGGCACAGCCTTGCCCCTTCCTCCAAGGAAGGGTGCGGCCAGGGGGGAGTCCTTCCCCCCCAAGGCACCTCGGAGGTGCCTTCCCCCTTTAGGACTCTCCCTTCTTTCTTATCTCTTGCGCATGGGCCTCTTGGGGCTGGTGCCCTTGGCCCATATAGGCCAAGGCGCACCCCTTACAGCCCATGTGGCCCCCCGGGGCTGGTGGACCCCCTTGGTGGACCCCCGGACCCCTTTCGGCACTCCCGGTACAATACCGATAAAGCGCGAAACTTTTCCGGCGACCAAAATAAGACTTCCCATATATAAATCTTTACCTCTGGACCATTCCGGAACCTCTCATGACGTCCGGGATCTCATCCGGGACTCCGAACAACTTTCGGGTTTCCGCATACATATATCTCTACAACCCTAGCGTCACCGGACCTTAAGTGTGTAGACCCTACGGGTTCGGGAGACATGCAGACATGACCGAGACGCCTCTCCGGTCAATAACCAACAGCGGGATCTGGATACCCATGTTGGCTCCCACATGCTCCACGATGATCTCATCGGATGAACCACGGTGTCGAGGATTCAATCAATCCGTATGCAATTCCCTTTGTCAATCGGTATGTTACTTGCCCGAGATTCGATCGTCGGTATCCCAATACCTTGTTCAATCTCGTTACCGGCAAGTCTCTTTACTCGTACCGCAATGCATGATCCCGTGACTAACGCCTTAGTCACATTGAGCTCATTATGATGATGCATTACCGAGTGGGCCCAGAGATACCTCTCCGTCACACGGAGTGACAAATCCCAGTCTCGATCCGTGCCAACCCAACAGACACTTTCGGAGATACCCGTAATGCACCTTTATAGTCACCCAGTTACGTTGTGACGTTTGGCACACCCAAAGCACTCCTACGGTATCCGGGAGTTGCATGATCTCATGGTCTAAAGAAAAGATACTTGACATTGGAAAAGCTCTAGCAAACGAAACTACACGATCTTTTATGCTATGCTTAAGATTGGGTCTTGTCCATCACATCATTCTCCTAATGATGTGATCCCATTATCAATGACATCCAATGTCCATAGTCAGGAAACCATGACTATCTGTTGATCAACGAGCTAGTCAACTAGAGGCTTACTAGGGACACGTTGTGGTCTATGCATTCACACATGTATTACGATTTCCGGACAATACAATTATAGCATGAATAATAGACTATTATCATGAACAAAGAAATATAATAATAACCATTTATTATTGCCTCTAGGGCATATTTCCAACAATTGGAACCACGGATGCGACACAAGCTCGAAATCAAGCTTGTTGTTTGAGGTGAAATGATAAGATGAGGAAGATCGACGTAAGCTTAGCTCATCGTCGAAAATTGTGCTCCGGGAAGGACCGGGTAACACAGTTAAAATTTAGGATGATAATGATATAGCCGATCAGGCTAGGGATGACTTGAAGAATTATTAAACTCGTAAGGAATGAAAATTACCTAGAGTTATTGAATCGGAGTTACTTAGAGTTATTGAATCGGAGTGTGGGATCGATTCAATTATCCGTGTTCTCGAGTGACTAATAACTCGGAACCCGGGGGAAAATCTAAAATCGGTGAGAAGCGTACTAGATGAAGACTCATAGGAAGCAACATAGTTCTTTGATATTCTCGAGATACCGAAGGTTAATACTCGGAGGTACAACAAAATCAAGGTTGGGCAGGCGTATTGATCTGCAGAAGACAAGCGCTTTAGCTTGTTTGAGAAATGGAATCAAAGAAGAACAATATGATCGGAACCACGATTGCAAAACACCAAAGCCCAGATATAAGATGAACTTATACTAAGGGGATTATTATTATCACAAGAAGCTTCCATGATAAGTTCCACATCGGGTCCATGGGCATGAACACAAAGTTCAAGGTCGACTCCCACTTCTTAAATGCATAACCTTCCATTCGCTTCCCGCTTTCGATGAAGTTGTAGTGTTGAAACCATATCTGGCAAAACACTAGAAGAGTATGACTCGTGAAAGCTCTTGGGTTCACACGGATTAGGGAAGGCATGGGTTCAACCCATAGGGCATCTTAGGAACATACACCACAAACTTCCAGAGTAATTAACACAAGCTCGAAGGTAGAGCATGGCTGGTCAAATCAGAGAATACAATTTACCAAAGGCATTATGTATCCAGAAAGAATTCGCAAAGTTATTGAATATGATGGACACTGTCGGATAACAATCCAGCAATGGGTCTGGCGGACCGCAAAGAATCTGATGTGAATATCGGTACTCAACCAGAAGAAGAAGAAGGGATGCAAAGGAATCGGTTTATGGAAACATCTGAATAATTCGATGCTTGAGTTCAAAGGAGTTATGATTTCAAGACGAATGATCAGAAGCAGAGGCTCTGATCAAAAGATGAGTAAGTTGTATAGACTTAGAGGTGCACCCGATCAAATCTTCATTGGGCAAGAACTAGCGCATATCCGGAGCGATGTTGGAGCCGGAAAGGAAATTTCCAAGGATTAATTGATGGTTGCGAATATTCGCTCACACGTTGAATCCATAGGAACAGAATGTCAATCACAAAAAATTTCAAAGAATATTGCTAGACATATGGAATTAATCCTAATGCAAGCAGGCAAGGAGAATCAGGAGCAATAGGCTGTAGAGGATTTTGAAAGATCAGATAGCATTTTCAGGTACTTTGGAAATCATATGAACAACTGGGGACGAACGAACCCCCGTTAAGTGAATGACCCGCAGTGCGAAAAGAAGCTGCAAAGCAGAAGGCACAAAGGATTCTCGGAACAACGGAGAGTACTAGGGGTAACTTCTAACAACAAGAGCAACTGGGGATGAAGGTACAAATGGCAACGATGTTATCCATGGGGACTTGTCGGTGGTCAGGAACTGCAAAGCAGTGGGCACAGGGTCTCGGGAAACATCGAGGAGTATCCGCAGAATCTTCTGGCGAAGCAAGCGATCATCGGTAATGTCGGGGCTCTCCGGGAGGAAGTGGGTACGAGAACCTAATATCAGAGTTAGTAAAATGTTTAACCCGAATAGACGAGAGATCAGAATCCCAGAGTACGGAAGAGGAATAAAAGATCCTAATACCACCCAATTGGGGACGTGGGCCCGTAAGCCACACATCCATGTTAGTAAAACAATTTTCATTGACTAGACTCGACTTCGGCCAAGGAGTTGGAAAGGGAGCTACCTACAGGCAGTCGGCTCTGATACCAACTTGTGACGCCCTCGATTCAATCATACACTATCATACACGCAAATGTGTACGATCAAGATCAAAGACTCACGGGAAGATATCACAACACAACTCTAGACACAAATTAAAATAATACAAGCTTTATATTACAAGCCAGGGGCCTCGAGGGCTCGAATACATAAGCTCGAAAACACAAGAGTCAGCGGAAGCAACAATATCTGAGTACATACATGAGTTAGACAAGTGCGCCTTAAGAAGGCTAGCACAAAAGCAACAACGATCGAAAAGGCAAGGCCTCCTGCCTGGGAGCCTCCTAACTACTCCTAGTCGTCGGCAGTCTCCACGTAGTAGTAGGCACCCTCGGGGTAGTAGTAGTCGTCGGTGGGGTCGTCTGGATCCTGGGCTCCACCATCTGGTTGCATCAACCAGAAAGAAGAAAGAAGGGGGAAAAAGGGGTAGCAAAGCAACCGTGAGTACTCATCCAAAGTACTCGCAAGCAAGGATCTACACTACATATGCATCAGTATCAATGAAATGGGTTGTATCTGTGGACTGGACTGCAAAATGCCAGAAGAGAAGGGGAAAGCCTAGCCTATCGAAGACTAGCATCTTCAAGCAGCTCCAAGCATCTTGCAGCATCAGAAGAGAGATAAGAGTAGCATAAAGTAAAGTAGTAGTAGTGTTATCAACCTCGGCCAGAGATCCTTTCTCGACTCCCTGCGAGAAAGCAATCCCAGAGCCATACTATCCATTTCTCATATCCATGTCTCATCTCAAGTATCCAATTCTAGTTGTATCGATCGGGATACAACTCCAAGTGTCCGTTACCGTAGGACAGGCTATCGATAGATGTTTTCTTCCCTGCAGGGGTGCACCAACTTACCCACCACGCTCGATTAACTCCGGCTGGACACACTTTCCTGGGTCATGCCCAGCCTCGGCCAAACAATACGCCGCAACCCGACCTAGGCTTAATAGAGAGGTCAGCACGCCGGACTAAACCTATGCCCCAGGGGTCATGGGCCATCGCCCCGGGAACTCCTGCACGTTGCGAGGGTGGCCGGTGAGCACACCTAGCTACCTCCTTCAAAAAGGCAGGTGCTTACGCAGTCCAACCCGGCGCGCGCCGCTCAGTCGCTGACGTCTATTAAGCTTTGGTTGATGCATACGACGCAGAACGCCCATACAATGCCCACGTGATGGTTAGTGCTATCAGGCCAGAGGCCCCTCGGATCAAATATCCAAATCGTAGTGGATTAGGAACGCGCGGTAACAAGCAGAGACTCACGAAAGATGTGACCCCATTGCCCCGTCTCGAGGACTTGCGGCAAGGGCTAGGAATGCCCGGCCACGCCTCATAATTATCTTGCGGGCACCCTCCAGGTCAACCTGACTCCTCATCACTCGCAAATATGCTCGTGCGGGTACCCCTCAGGGCCGACCCGTCTTTAGTAATAGGGTTCAGTGTAAAGTCATAGTAACCATAGTAACCGTGTGTCCAAACATCAAGGGGAAAACCCGAGGAATCACCCCTGGTGAATTCCACTCGATGTAATCATCAAGGTGAACGTAAGAGGAACCACCCCGAGGTTCACACTTGAGGGGTTGCACGACAGATTCGTATCGGAAGTGGTTAAGGCGGAATCACCCTCGATGACCACGACCGAATAGCTACACTACAGGGTTAACATCAGAAGTGCTGTAGAGGTCTCACCCTCGGCACTCGATAGTAACCCAGTAGTGTTGAGCAACTAAGGGGAAAGTGATGTGCGGTGCCCGGGCCTGGTCTTCGACCCCGTTGATCGGGTCTTCGAAGATGAAGCAGGGGCAACAGGGACAAGGTGGGGGTCACTGATGGATCACTAACCAACCTATACTAAGCAGTTTAGGATAAGCAGGTAAGTAACAATGAGCAGGTTACAAAAGCAGGCTATGCATCAGAATAGGAGCAAACGATAACAATAGCAAAATCTAATGCAAGCATGAGAGAATGGAATGGGCGATATCGGATTGATCAAAGGGGGGGGGGGCTTGCCTGGAAGCTCTGCTGAAAAGGAAGAAGTGTCGTCGTCGACGTAATCGATCATAGGGGCAGCATCAGTCTCGGGGGTCTACCGGAGAGAAGAGGGGGAAGAAACAATAAATATAAAGCAAACAAAGCATCATAAAGCAAAACATGGAAATACGCGGTGTTAGGGGTGAACTAACGCAGTGCTAGACGTTGCAGACGGAGAGGGAAAACATCCGGAGGGGTTTTCCCGACGTATGACGTTTTTCGGACAAATGAAAGAGAGGGGACGGTTCCATGTTCAGCATGCTAGGGGCATGTGGCGAACGAACGGACTGCGTAGTCGGATTCGTCTCATCGTTCTGAGCAACTTTCATGTATAAAGTTTTTCCATTCGAGCTACGGATTATTTTCTATGAATTTTCAAAGATTTTAGCATTTCTGAAATGATTTAAAATAACAGAAAAGGAATATGACGTCAGCATGACGTAGGTGTGATGTCAGCAGTCAACAGCGCGGTTGACTAGGTCAAATCTGGCCTGTGGGTCCAGTGGGACCCACATGTCAGCCTCTGTTAGTCTAACAGTGTATTAAACTAACTAATCTAGGTTAATTAGCTACTGGACCCCACCTGTCATAGACTAATTAGCTAAACTAATTAGTTTTAATTATTAAAACATTTTAGTTAGTGGAATAAGCGGTGGGGCCCGCACGTCAGTGGCTGGGGCCTGCCCAGTCAGCACTTGACTCGGTCAACAGGGACCGTGGGACCCAGCTGCCAGTGACACAGAGGGCCCAGTGGCAGGGCCACGTCGGACCGGCACCAGAGTGAGCTTCGGCGAGTCTTGTTCACAGCGGAGGGCTTGGGCGGCCATCGGGATTCGTCCCCCGTCGTCCGTTTGACGCGCGGGGGTGTGTGTTCGGTCGAGGGCGATGAGCCACATCGAACTTGGGCGGTAGCCGGGCCGGGGGGGGGGGGCGGAGACGGCGCCGGCGACCAAAGAAGGGGCGGAGCGCGTCGGGTTCGCGTCGCAGGTGCCCATTTGACACGCGGAGCGGTGCGTTCGGATGCGGGCGAGTCGCCGCGTCGAGCGGTGCAAGTGGCTGGAGCGGGGGAGGTCCCGAGCATCGCCAGCGATGAGCAGAAGCGACGACGGCTTCGGGCAAACACTGGCGCGGGGCTGCGGTGCACGACGGGGCGGTCAGTGAGCGTGGGTGGCTCCATGGTGATGCACCAAGCACGACCACGTGCTCAGTGGCAGGCCATAGCGGCTATGGCTATGACGGCGAGGCGGGCGACGACGGCGAGCTCGTGGGTGCGGCAACATCTAGCTAGAGAGGGGGGCGGCCTACTTGAGAGAGGGGAGAGGGGGAGGAGCTCACCGGGTGGGCGCACGAAGGCCCGGTGAGCAACGGGAGCGCAGTGGCGATAAATCGCGACGACGGCGTCGCGATGGCCGGAGAAGGGGATTGGGTCGCCGGCGTTGCTGTGCTGCTCCCCGACTTGATCCGACGGCGCTGGACGAAGGGGTCGACGGCGCTGGGGCTCCCGGACAGTTCGGTGGGGTCGGAGGGACCCGGTGGCCGCGGGCTCGACCGGCGCACGGCGACGATGGTGCTCGGGAGGAGCGAGCGCGTGAGGGAAGGGGGAACGAGCGAGGGGAAGGAGGCGGATCTGGGTCTGGCTAGGGTTTGGCAGGGGCGGGGTGGCCTTATCCGCCGGGGGAGACGATGGGGAGGCGCGGGATGGCCGGCGCGTGGCCATCGTGGCCACGTGCGGTTGGCCGTCGTCCACCTCCCCTCTGTGAACAGAGTAGGAAGGAGAGGGGTAGGTGGGCTGGGCCTCACTATAGTTAGCAGGCCTAAGTGCACAGTGCACTTCGACCTTTTTCTTTTCTTATCCTGTTTTTCTTTTTATTTAATAAACAGAGATGGGTAAGAAAATGTTGGGCATGCTATTTACTTGGGAAAAATATGGGAAGGGCCCCTTTTATTCCCTAGTGATCTTAGGCAGTGCCACAAACAATTTGGAGACCAGAAGAATTCATTTGGTATTTTTCATAAATAGGATAGCATTTAAAAATACTGAATTGGTGCTGTTATTATTGCTACTGCTCATCTTTGCACAAAAGTGATGTTGTGTTCCTTAACAAATAATTGTGATGGAAATTTTGACAACTGATGACCATTTTTCCAGCAATATTTGAGGAACTTCAAACTTCACTTGAATTTGAATTGACTGGAATTTCAAATGGGATATTGAACAAAGGTGATTAAGCACTATTTGGAAAAAAAGATTAGCTTAATCACAGTGGGCTACTGTAGCATGACACTGGGGGTGTTACAGAAAAGTTGCATGGTAGTGACAGATTTGGATTTTTCATTTGGGACCCACGAGGAAAAAGCCTATCCAGGGCAGTGCCGACTCGACAGTAAACATTGAGAAACCTGGTTTTAAAATTAGTGTAAATCCAAAACTCGCCTCAAAATCATGAAACTTGGCATGGTGTTATGACATATCACCAACATGATGTGGTAAAAAATTAGTCCAATTTGGGACAAGTTTTGGTACAAACTTCTTACAAACCGGAGCTTCTCTCAAAAAGGCTCATGGTTCCGAGAGGGACCTTGCCACCTATGTGTGCGAAACGACATATGATGTCTCTTCCCGCCTTGATTTATTCTACAGAGGCAACATGCAACTATAGTAATATGAAATTATTCACGGTTCATTTTGCCTTTTTATACATTATTTGAGTTTTCTAGGCATTTTGGAACATACTTTGGTGTGTGCAAAGGTCATGTGTGTACTAGCCACATATGTAATTGGATGTTCAATCTGTTTATGGAATTAAGTGCTTATAAGTTATAAGTACATATGCTGTTGTTCTGTGAGCAATAAAATCTCACACGGACCATACTGGGAAACCGGTTGGTGATGATTTCATCAATCGCTGACAATTGTATGCTACCAAGCGTTTGCCCAGAACACACACGACTTATTAGTAGCAATCGTCTGTATTATTATCTGTCTTCGCACACATTTCTGATTATAGACCTGTTTGCCACATATCACACACATCTTGTTATATTGAACCGTTTCTATTCTCTTGGCTCAAAGCAAACAGTTCATCCGAGTGAACCGCATGCCGTATATCGCACACACCTTGATCTGGCTGACCGTTTTTTTATGTTGCGTAATCACAAATAGTTCATCCAAGTGAACCGTATGCTGTATATCGCACACACCTTCATCTGGCTGCCCGTTCCTTTTGTTCCTCCTCATCGCAAACAGTTAATTGAACTAAACCATATGCCCTGCATTGCACACGCAACAAAAATCTGAACCGTGTTTGATGCATCCGTCATCGCAAACGTTTTGCACCTTTTTTGACGGTTTTTTAACACCACCATTTGCGATTAATGCATCACACACAATTTCATAGAAGGGTCTCTGATCGTAGTGTCACGTTAGCAGCATCCTGCAGTAGTGACATGCATGGAGTGCCATGGCATTTCAATTCAAAAAAATTTAAAAAATGATCAGAAAAGCATGAAACCTTGCTTGATGTAATGTTATGCCACCAAGATGATGTGGTAAAAAAATTGGCCTGTTTGACGAAAGTTTGGACACACACCCCTCACAAACCAGAGCAACTGACTAGAAGGCTCGTGGTTCCGACAAGGAACAATGCATGTTTGATGACAAACGGTAGATAGCTTCCTCTTACAACCTTCAAATTTTTTCTACGTTTAACGTGCACTAATACAACTGTCATGTGAAAATTTGGAAAATTTCAGGGGTCATTTGACCTTTTAAAGACATTTAAGTGATTTTCTAGCCATTTAATGATCGTAATTCAAATTTGAACTACATCTACACAACGGCTAACCATTATGGTTTGAAAAATCATATTTGTGTACTTGTGTGCGAGTTAATTCCATGTGCAGTAAATTAGAAGGAATTTTCAAACATATTGGTCTCACGACATGGACACATGCATGGAGTGCCATGGCATTTCAATTCCAAAAAAAAGATCAGAAAAACATGAAACCTTGCTTAATGTAATGTCATGCCACCAAGATGATGTGGTAACAAAATTGGCCTATTTGACGAAAGTTTGGACACACACCCCTCACAAAACCGGAGCAACTCACTAGAAGGCTCGTGGTTCCGAGAGGGAACAATGCATGTTTGATGACGAATGGGAGATAGCTTCCTCTTACGGCCTTCAAAATTTTTCTACGTTTAACATGCACTACTACAACTGTCATGTGAAAATTTGGAAAATTCTAGGGGTCATTTGACCTTTTAAAGACATTTAAGTGATTTTCTAGCATTTAATGACCGTAATTCAAATTTGAACTACATCTACATGCAATGGTTAACCATAACGGTTTGAAAAATTATATTTTTGTGTACTTGTGTGCGAGTTAAAAAATCATCAGACGATGTAAATATCTGGTGTTCAAAAAAGAAAATGTAAAGATCTGGGAAGACAACCGGCCCCCACACGATTGGCACTCTATTTCGCGCCTCAAGGTTTGGTAGGTGAGTGGCGGGGGTTATTAGTCAGACACGGTTCTGTATTGAAAACCGTCAGCTATTAAGTTCACACACGGGTTTTGGTGCGGGAGTCGTGTGTAATTCAAACTACAGTACTCGTAAATTCCGGTGACCGGCGTGTGTACTGTTCCCGTCGATCTAGATTCCGGCTGCCAATAAATACTACCTTGCTCATGTCATCCCGCCTGCATTCTCATCTACATCCTCCCCTTGCTCCCCCCTCTCTCTCAAATCTCTGCCATGGCGCCTCCGATTTGCCCATGCGCTGACAAGGAGTCGCCGTCCCCCGAGGACGCTCACTCGAATACACTACAAAAAAATACACTTCCGTGATGATACGTGTTTGTCACAGTAGGTCACGTTTTTTGTCATGCATGTACATCCATGACAATTTTATGACAGAATCAAGATAGTCATCCCTTTGCTGTCGTAGAAGTGTTCCATGACATTACCAAAATTATCATCACGGAAGTGTCCACTTCCATGACGATAAATCGCGCGTCACAGAAGTGCTTTCGTCAAGG